>NW_026364107.1:4879-7310 GCF_001194135.2 Octopus bimaculoides | reverse complement strand
AACTGTACTTTGACTTATCAATATGTGGCTTAGATGTGACGGTTTGGTGAATGCGCCAACTTGCTTAGCATAGACCTAATTTCTTTCAAAGAATATTTTAACCAATTGGTGTGCAGCTTATATGTCACGGTTTGGTAGGTACGTCAAGGATTCTTAACTTTGATGGAATCTAAAGATATAATTGTTTGGATATATTTAGGAATGTTGTAAACAACATATTTGTCCTTGCTGAATTCTGCTGCTACTTTTCCAAATTTTTTTAATAGATAGTTTACACTTCAATCAATTCAATGTTGACATGGTTAACACTACTCTCATAATCAGCATCATCTTTCTTATTGTTGTTTGCAGTTGAGCTGGTAGAAGTGGTGGTAATGTTGTTGTTGTTGTTGTTGGTGGTGGTGGTGGTAGTGGTAGTGATGGTAGCATTAATAGAAGTTTGTATTTATTTTTTATTATAATCATTATTATTATTATTATTATCATCATCATCATTATCATCATTATCATCATCATCATTCCAGATATTACCGTTACTATAACTATTATTAGTTTTGTCCATTTAAAACGGGTTTCACTTTATTAATAAAATTCTTTTCTCTAACTTTTCTCTCGACTTCTCTTCAGTTGTGTAGACCACATTTTGCCAGTGGTCGGTTAAAGGGATCATCCAGCCGACATCAGGATCTCTAATTTGCTGTTGGGACACACGTGAACGTTCTGATAGTGCATTCCAAGTCTGGCCAACGTATATCTCCTCACAATTCTGGCTATATTGATGCTTTTGCAGTTCATATTTGCATTTGCAAATATTCTTCCAGTTTTTGTGTTCTTATATTGACGTATATGTATGAACGGACATGTCCCACATCGATTACCATTGTATTTAGACACAATGAATGATTCGTATTGTTGCTAAGATCACATTTTGCCTTTCTTAAATAATGTTTCAAATCTTTCGACTGTCTCTTACTTAGAGTCATTACTCCATCCGTGATTATATCCTTTAATTCATTACTTTGAATAATGATCGGCAAGTTTGATTTGCAATGCTTGAGGTATTTTGGTAACATGGGTTGTGTGCCACTATAACCGATATGACCTGTTCTTGTTTTCTTCTTTATCGGGCGTCCGTAAGTTCTTGTATGGTATTTCTATATCAAGTTATATACCATTTTCTATGAGTAGAGACGGATATTTTTGCTTGGGTAGAAATTCTTTTAGTTTTATTAGGCTTTTGTCTCTGATTCTCACATCCTCCACAAAGGTACAAATTTTCCCGACTAGGTTGTATGGGATATTGCGTTTTGTATATGTTGGATAGTAAGATTAGAAGTTCAGGTATTGAACTTTAAAGGTTATTTCAACTATTTTGGTGACACAATTCGTGACACCAAAATATCTTTCGGATATTATATATGTTGATTTACCTTCTAGACATTCTTTTTCCGTACACAGTGTTTGGAAACATGAGACCCCTTATTGCACACGAACGTAGTAATTATGGTCACTTCTCTTTTGGCTTGCTAAAGCTTTATCTTTCTATAACATTTGGTCAGTTCTTGCTTCAGCTTGCTTCAGCTTGCTTCTTCATTGTTGTGGAGATCTCCAACGAGTACGTTGAAGCAATTCCATAGTAACAACGTTCTTTTTGTTTATAGGTGGTCAAAGTATTCATTTGATTTTTCAAAACTATCTGGAATCTGGGACATTATTCAGAAAATGGTTAACATTGCCTGTGGCATCGAGAGAAACACTCATTAGTTTCTCTTAATAAGAAACGTAGTATTTTTTTTTTTGTTTTTTGCGAATATTTTTCTATCAAAGCTACTCCCTGTCATTTAATGTTATCTCTTCTGCATAAATAAATGATAACATACTTAACCATTTCAAACGCGATACCTTGCAGACAAGAAACAACATTTCAAACCCAGTAAAGCTGTAGAGATAGCAGAGAAAGTCTAGGTAACCTTATGAGACGGAAAAAAGTTGCCAGCAAGCCGATACGGCACTCGAACCAGTATCCCTTAGACATTGACTGAGTAGGAGACCGGTAATTTGAACCCTGATAACTTCACTCCCGGTATTTTGACTCCGGTAATTTGACTACCAGTCAATTTCACTCTAAATGAAGTATTAACAGTAACTGTTACTGTTAATACTTCATTTAGAGAATTAACATTGCTTGTTTTCACCTTTTCGATATCAGTGAAGAATTTCACTGGAAAAGTAGATATAAGATTGCCAGGATTTTATCTCTCTCATCAAAGATCAGTGGCTATCGAACGCCGACGAAGGGAAATAACCCTGAACCCCGGGACCGTTCGTGCTACAGATCATGATGGGAGGGGTAACTTCCCTTGGCAAACAGGACACAGTAGTGTGTCGATAAGCCAGCTGGAGGAGATGTCCTCCTGGGGCTAAAAGCAAC
>NW_026364107.1:2471-4732 GCF_001194135.2 Octopus bimaculoides | reverse complement strand
ATATATATATATATATATATATATATATATACATCTGTATATATATACATATATATGTGTGTGTGTATGTGTGTGTGTGTGTGTGTGCGTGTGTGTGTGTGTGTATTAGACAAAATGAGATTAGAAAGGCCGTGAGAAAGTTTCAGGACAAGTATAAGATGTAGATATAGTCTTACAGCTGTTTCGGGGATATTATGGATATCCTTTCATCAAAGACGATGTGAGATGGTTAAAAAGAGGTAAATATTTGAGTTCGAAATAAGGAATTACTATGGAAAAAGAGAAGAGAGGGAATAGAGAGGGAAATAAGAGAATGAAAGTAGAAATGAAATATAAAATATATAATCATATTGTTGTTACAGTTCCATTATTCGAGGAAAGTGGTGTATAGAAGTGGTAAAAAAGATTGCTGTCCATGTTTATTCCCAATAGTAGTTCATGTTTTGTCATTACAAAGCATGGATCTTGTGTTGTTCATTTGAAAGGTTCTTGTGGTGGGAATGAAAATTTGCGAATGTGTTGGTAGTATTTATAGATAGATGGAGTGGGGGAGAGATGTGTATGATTAGAATGAGGAGATTGGTCAAAATGAAAAGGGGAAGAGAAAATGAGAGGATGAAAGATAGAAAAAAGAAAAAGTGAAGAAAGGTGAAAATGAGAGGAGTGTTAGATAGAGGTCAAGATAATGTGAGGGGGGATTGGAGATGAGTGGGGAGGGCTAGGAAGAGATGAGAAGGTAAGGAGTGAATAAGTGTGAGATACGTGAGTAAGGGTGATGTAATAGAGCTGCATTAAGGGATAGGTAGAGAAAAGGTATGGATGGGGTTTTAGTAGTAAAATTTTATGGTGGAGGAAAGAATTGAAGGATGTTAAATTTCTATAAATAGACGTATGTGATTGTATAGGTTTGTGTGATAGGAATCAGAGAGAAGGAATGGAGGTATAATGACATACGTAAGCGCGCACACACGTACATATACATGTGCGCATATGCATACATACATATACACACGTATACGTATATATGCAGACGCATATACATACACACATACATGCACGTGCACATATATACACATACGCACACTCATATATATTAGTATATACATATGCACGTACATATACATACAAACACATGCGTATATATATATATACATATACCCACATGCATATACATACATACACAAGTAAACATGCACACACATTTACATACACACACATATATCCGCTTGCATGTCCATATAAAAATAAATAAATGCGCCCTTTTAAAGCCTATCCAGGCTCATGGGCCCGGTTTCCCGGTTTCAATGGCGTATGCGTTCCCCAGCTGGACGGGACGCCAAGCCACCGCAGTATTAATCATTTTTGTCAACTGAGTGGACGGGACCAACGTGAAATGAAGTGTTTTGCTCAAGAACACAACGCGTCACCCAGTCCAGAAATCGAAACCACAATCTTACGATCATGTGAGGGGATAGATGGATATGGACACACATGTGTACTCACATATATATATGATCTTCAATCATTGAACATCTAAGTACGGTTATGCACACGGACTTATATATTGGAGTGTCTATAGCTATCTGTATGACCTCATGTACTGTTTGTAGGCTTTTTATGTGCCTTATATTTTTTATATTTTTATATTTTTATATGTTATATTTTCATTTATCATTTATTTATTTTTTATTTTATTCTTGCTGTACCCTTATTTTATTTTTATTTTTATTTCATTTTTGTTTTTATCTCCTACTTTATATTTGTATGGAATTTTTTGTGAATCTCTGAAGAGGCCTAGCGAATCGTGCATGTACCCCCATTTCAGCATTTCATCCGCTAATTACTCGGGCAGGAGCTATTTGGATAGAATGGGGCATGCCAACGCTAGACCAAACAGCTGTAAGATGTTATGTTTATTCTCAAATTCCTTATGTACTTTTATTTGTAAACCCAGTTGCCAATATAACATGGTTTGTCATAAACACTTGCTCTTTGTTACAAAGTATGTTAATGAATTCAACGGGATACACTGTCTGCAAGTCGTTGGGTACAGCATATTACCCTCCATTTTCTAATTGATATATAAATTTAGGGTAAAACAACCACCCTCCCGTTTACCCACTCCCACTTATTACACTTGGTATAACACTTGTGTAACAATACTTGGGTACCCTCACAGAAGTATATTGGATAGATACTATCCCTAAGTGGTTTGAATCCTCAACCCCTAACTCTCTTGCATTATATATATATATATATAT
>NW_026364107.1:0-2414 GCF_001194135.2 Octopus bimaculoides | reverse complement strand
AATAATAGGAAGAATTCTTTTACAAGAATTTATCAAGTAGTTAGCGTGAGGCATTATTGTATAGTAATGCCCTTATATAAATATATATATATATATATATATATATATATATATATGTATGTATAAATATATATGTGTATATATATATTGAATTATATATTTTATATATTTTTAAAAAACTACTAAATAAGATGACCATCGTGAAATAGACACGTGTGCGTATATGTACATATATTTTATATTTTCTTGAGCAATATATAACTGGTTACGAGATATTAATAAGAAAGCTACTGTCTGTTTCGCGGCACCTATTGCTCCATTTCGTCATAACCTCATTTATGCTGGAAATAGATAGACTTTACACTGATTTGGTGGTGGTAAAATGTAATGAATGGAAACGAAGTGAACAAAATTAGATCATTGTTCGGAAATGGGATATGATTTGTTAATCTTAGACATGGATTAAAGCGTATAAGCTGTGACTGTATCTATCGTACCTAATTCAAAATTAACATGACCACTTCGTACAAAAGGTATATTCACTGACGAAAATTATTCGCATCATTAAATAATTTTCCTGTTTGAATTAAAGGAAGTTCTGGAATTGTGTGAATTTGTCTGCCCTGTAGAGTCTGCATCTTCTACTTCTATACAAAATAAGTAGAATGCATGTTTGCCATTGGTTAATTGGTATAATTAAATAGAAATTGAGCAAACACAAACAGTTCAGTAGGGACAAGGAACGAAAGAGTGCAAAATTAAATGCTGATTTATTGAAATTATCCAAGCTTCGAGAAAATGTAAATAAATAGTTGTATGTATGAGAGAGAGAGAGGAGGGGGAGAGTCAGTGTATGTGCGCGAGGACGTGCGTGTCCTATGGTATTATCTATTGAGGTTGATGATGATGACAACGACGAAGAGGATGGTAATGGTGATTGATGAAGCTAATTATGACGGTAATGGTGATGAAAACAATAAGAAACATCATACTTACTTTCAACAATGAATTCCATGTGACTTTGTTGAACTCCTAAATTACGCAATGCCTGGGATTTGTTCAAAACTTGGGAGATATTGCGCCGCAGTTGACTTTTAGTCATTTCGCTAAATACTGTACAGTAAATAGCAAATATTTTATTTCTGTTAGAACTGAAATAAAAATAGATATAAGAAAGTCGGTATGTATGTATGTATGTATGTATGTATGTATGTATGTATGTATGTATGTCACCGTAATGTTTTTGTAGACCAAGGTAATCTAATTGGTTTTAAAGATAATTTTATTGTAATACCAGCAATCTAAATTGCACGTTTTCAATAAAATTGACCATTGACTGACCACCCAAATTTCTATTTACCGATAATGGATACCAATGTATCAACACTGATGTTTATAAAACATAATTTCTTGACATTAGTATGGTTGCTATTATATCCTTGTTAATTACAGGTATCAATAAGGTCGCGAACTAGCAGAAACGTTAATACGCCGGGCGATATGCCTTACAGTATTTTGTCTGAGTTCAAATTCCGCCGAGGTAGACTTTACCTTTCATCCCTTCGAGGTCGATAAATTAAGCAGCAGTTACGCACTGGGGTCGATATAATTGGCTTAATCTGTTTGTCTGTCCTTGTTTGACCCCTCTGCGTATAGCCCCTTGTGGTCAGTGAAGAAATATGAAACGTTAACACTCCGGGCGAAATACTTAGCAGTATTTCGTCTGCCCTTTTGTTCTGAGTTCAAAACCGCCGTGGTCAATTTTGACTTTCATCTTTTCGGGGTCGGTAAATTAAATACCAGTTGCGTAATGAGGTCGATCTAGTCGACTACACCCTCTCCCCAAAGCTTTCGGTCCTTGTGCCTAGAGTAGAAAAGAATAAAAAGAATTACAGGCGACATTAAAGCCAATTACACCACGACTCACAAACGTACACGAATCCGCCTGTTAGAAATCAATGAGATCAATACACACCCATACACCAAGGGAGTGCCGTAAAATATACATATACATTTCACTCTCTAGAGAAAACACTCTCTAGAGAAAACACCTTGTGGTTCTAAAGAAATTTTCGAAATTGGACGCCGATGTCTATACAGGGTATTCTTCCACAAGGTAAAGAAAGGTTTTGAGAGGAATCGTGTTGATTGGATTATGCAGATTAACAAGTTAGATACATCAATATATATTCTTCTACTTTAGGCACAAGGCCCGCAATTTTGCACACATTTGCGTGCATACGTAGCATATACATATGTTTATATACATATGTACATACATATGTAAACACACATATATATAAGTATATACATATCAATAGACATGTATAAACACATTTATATATCATGTATGTGCACGTATACATATCCATATATATGTATATATATATACATATATATATATATATATATAT
>NW_026364106.1:0-342 GCF_001194135.2 Octopus bimaculoides | reverse complement strand
TGTGTGTGTGCGTGTATACAATCACAAGTGAGCTGTTTAACAGCTTTAGTCGCGTAAGCTCATTGACGAGATTTTTACCTCCCAGGGGCTGTTGCAGAAATCACTGGTCCCAAGGTGCTATGCGGTGAGATTGAACACAGAATACGTTGATTACCAAGACACCTTCTTAAGTACAAGACTTACCAGTAGCCCTTAATTTTAACAAATTATATATGAAAGCAAATTATCCCTTCCTTAGAGCAAGGACAACCCACAGCTATGAACTTACATGTAATATATATTGTATTAACTCGCTGTGTGGAGGCGCAATGGCCCAGTGGTTAGGGCAGCGGACTCGCGGTC
>NW_026364105.1:0-233 GCF_001194135.2 Octopus bimaculoides | reverse complement strand
CTCTCTCTCTCTCTCTCTCTAGCTCTGTATCTTTCTCACTCTCTCTCGCTCTGTATTTTTCTCCCTCTCTCTCGCTCTGTATCTTTCTCACTCTCTTTCTCGCTCTGTATCGTTCTCACTCTCTTTCCCTCTCTCTCCACACACGCACACAAACACACACACTTGTGTATATATACTTACATATATATTTACAATATATATATAGGCGCAGGAGTGGCTGTGTGGTAAGTAGC
>NW_026364104.1:0-477 GCF_001194135.2 Octopus bimaculoides | reverse complement strand
ATTTAGAAATAGCAGTCAAAGAACTACTGATTCCAAACTACAAATTATTATTTCAAATTGCTGGATAAGAAAACAGTTGCTATGAGAGTTTTTAGGGTCTCTGAGACAGGGCAGAGAATGAGAAAGAGTTGTCCTCCATTCAAAGGCTTGTGGAATGCAATCAACATTGAGAACTTCACTAGAAACCTCAAAGCAATCTGTGATGGTTCTAAACGGAGGAATTAATCATACCTGGGGTCCATCCAAAGTTTACCATTTGATTTTGCTGGAGGAGAGAAAAGAGAGGGAGAGATGAATGGAGTGATTGAGAGAAAAGTAGAGAGAAAGGAAAAGAGGGAGAGAGAGAGAGACAAAACAGAGACAGAGTCAGAGAGATAGGAATACGTACCTCAGAACACTGAAGTATGAGTATTTCAAACAAATTAGATCTCATTAATTTCTATACAGCGAAGGCTTACATGGTCACTTACACGGCAT
>NW_026364103.1:0-275 GCF_001194135.2 Octopus bimaculoides | reverse complement strand
CGTTCGTTCGCTCGTACGTACGTTCGTTCGTTTGTTCATTCGTTCCTTCGAACGTACGTACATTCGTTCGATCGTTCGTTCGTCCGTCCGATCCGATCGTTCGTTCGTACGTACGTACATACGTTCGTTCGTTCGTTCGTACGGACATACGTTCGTTCGTTGGTTCGTTCGTTAGTTCGTTCGTTCGTTCGTTCTTACGTACGTACGTTCGTTCATTCGTTAGTTCGTTCGTTCGTTCGTTCATTAATTTGTTCGTTCGTTCGTTCGTTCGCTCG
>NW_026364102.1:1354-1928 GCF_001194135.2 Octopus bimaculoides | reverse complement strand
AATAAATTGGAAGTCGTAAATTAATGATATTGATATTGAGGTATAATTAAATATGGAAAAGTAGTAAAGTTAATAAAGCATTGCATATTATGTAATTATTATGGGTGACTTTTACTATGAAATAAACCAAAAATAATGCGCTTTTTTATGTTCAAAGATTTTATATGTGTCCTAAATTAGGTTAATAAATAAAGAATGTTTAGATAAATTATGTCAATCATAATCAATTTTTATCTTCTAACATATGCGGGAGTTAATGATATGTTTTACTAGAACTATTTGAGGAACTCATGTATTACGGGTTAATGTGATACCGTTTTATAAAAAAGTGATTGTTATTTAAATGCTGAAAATACATGTTGCTGCCAATGTTTACATCTGTAAAAGTTTTCTATGAACGTGTTTACCAGTTTATTCTTTGAAAATAAAATAAAGTACATTTCGTTATTACATAATGAGCAGAATTTTCCACCCTTTTCATATGGCCTAGAAATAGAAAGAATTAGCCAGTCTAGTTTAAATTTAATGTTATTATCTTTAAGTTCCCAAATTAGTTTGCTAAGGCTCGTGGTAT
>NW_026364102.1:0-649 GCF_001194135.2 Octopus bimaculoides | reverse complement strand
CGGTTACTTCCCCTATTTCGTGAATAAATGTTTAGCTGGTTATTATCGTTAAAGAATTTATGATGGAAATTATAATTGTATTTGTTGTTATTGTTTAAATTAAAATCTATATTATTATTACTATTATTATTATTACTCAAATCGGTTTCATAAGTAGAATATATATAGTTAACTTTTTCTCTATAACCTGCTTTTAATAAAGCTGAGTTGTAAAACTCAGCCTCCTTATTGAAAATATCTTCGTTTGTAGATAGTCTAAGTGAAATGTTCTTAACTAAATTTCTTGTTACTGAATTTGGATGGTTGCTGAGCTTGCTGATGTATTTTAGGTTAGTGGAGGGTTTGTGATAAGGAAAGAATGTTTTAGTTTGTAGGTCTAGAGTGACATCCAAGAAGTTAGCTATAGATGTTTCATCTTCAAATACTATACTAAAGCCCATTCTACTGAAGAACCTAGCTAGTCTATTTTTAACTTTTTGTATATTTTGGTTTGTGGTGTTCTCTAAATAGAGTAAACAATCGTCTCTGTATAGACCACCCTTAACATTTGGGAATTGGTCTCCTAATTCATAAAGAATGTATGTGCAGACTAAATTAGTTATTTGTGCTGAATCGGAACTTCCCATAGGGACATCAAATCCTTCTGGGG
>NW_026364101.1:0-712 GCF_001194135.2 Octopus bimaculoides | reverse complement strand
GTTGTTGTTGTTGTTGCTGTTGTTGTTTTGGTTGTTCCTATTGGCTCTGGTGTGTTTGCAGCTATCCTCATTATCGTTATCATTGTTGTTGCTGTTATTGTAATAGTGATGATGATGATGATGATGATGATGATGATAATCATAATGATAATGATAATAATAATAATAATAATAATAATAATAATAATAATAATAATAATAATAATAATAATAATAATAATAATAATTTGAAGGAGAATAAAAAGAAAATGAGGACGAATTATCATTATTATTATTATTTAAAATAAAGTTGTTTCATGCTAATTATTATTACTATCATTGTTGTAATTACCATTATTTTTATTATTATTATTATTATTATTATTATTATTATTATCATTACATTTGTTACTTTTGTTGTTATCGCGAGTTAATTAATATAGGATATGAAATAATTAAAGGGCTAGTGCCTCTCAAAATACTTTGGAATTAATTAACATTGCTCTCCAGATTTTCTTATATTCTTCTGCTTCTTCTTGTTGTCGTAGTATTTCTTGATGTTGTTATTGTTGGTGTTGTTGTACTGAAGTTGTTGCAGTTGTTGTTGATGTAGGTGGCTCTCATTGCCGGTGTCGTTGTGTGCTAGTATGCGTTAATATGTGTATATGCGGATATATGCGAGATTTTGCAAGTTTACGTGTGTGTGTGTGCGCGCATGTGTGTTAATTTTAGG
>NW_026364100.1:0-1187 GCF_001194135.2 Octopus bimaculoides | reverse complement strand
TGTACGGTGCATATATGTGCGTACAAGCTATCTAGCAAAGTAGCTGCTTAGATAGGTAGAAGACATAGAGAAGAGGAAAGAGGGAAATATGCTTGCGCATGGCAAATTGAAAAAGAAAGTATCAAATTTTACTTGATGCCTCCAGTAGATCCAAATACGGACATAGAAAGGGACTGATACATAATATAAATGGTGATATTATCATCAATGTTATAGGTCACAGGTATTTTTCCAATTCTTAGCTGCCAATCCCTCATATGATGATGGTTATTTAATATTCTCTCTGGTTACTGGTTTCTTCCCCTGCACTCTCTCTCCTTAGATTTGATAAGCTCCAAAACGTCACAATTGGTGACAGCTTACTCTTTACATGCTTAGCAAAAGTCTAAAGGAACTCACCATATTTATTTTCTAGCTTTTTGGCTCATATTTCTTCTTTCATCACTGTATAACCTCAACGGTTTTCTCTACAGATGGTTTGTGTTTGACGTGGTCCACATATGGGTGGCTTTTCCAAGAATTTTTACATTTTTTTTGTTGTTCTTCTCAAGACAAATTTTATTTTATTTATTGTTTTTTTTTAATTTTTTTTTTTTTTGCTTTTTGGGAATATAAAATTTTCCTCATCTAGCACAATGATTTTGTTTGCTTCTTGTACGTGTGAATTGAATCAGTGTCTAAAATGTTCCATTGGTTCCTACAAGACACCTTAAACTTTCTAAGATTTTGAATTTTATCAAAAAAAACACTAATCATCTTATTCCTTAAAATTTCATGCTTTTGTTTTTTTATCTTGTATTTTCTTCATTTCTTTTATTTTTTATTATTTTTATTATTTTTTTTTTTTTGACTTTTTGTCTCATTTCCGTGTAATTTGATTTTCTTTGGTTGTATTATCCAGATTTACAACCTTTTAAATCTGTTTTCATCTCTGATCTACAGATAACATCAGGCATTAAATTCCTTCCTTTAGCGATTACTTGCACCTGATTATCGGAGTGACGGGAAAATATTTCAAAACGAGTTTCCTGTTGCAGTTTCGATCTCTAGGCTTTGCTATTTCTCTTCAAACGTTTGTATAACATTTTCTTCTAGTTCAAACGTTTAAACTAAATCTTTTTCTTTCTTCGGGAGATGGGATAGAAACAAAATTTTAAAAAGAGTGTTTTCGTTTAATTATTTATCAC
>NW_026364099.1:0-424 GCF_001194135.2 Octopus bimaculoides | reverse complement strand
GTGTGTGTGTGTGTGTGTGTGTGTGCATACATATGTGTATGCATATATTCAGTACTCACGCGCGCGCGTACAATCGCAGAATTATAAAACAAACAGATATTAATATGAATGATTTATGCAAAGTATTATACGATACCCTTGTACTAACACCAATGAAGTATACATTATACAGATAGAAACGCCTATGTACCCGCGGAGATACGCGCACGCGCACATGCACACACGTGTCAATATATTGCGCATGTGTATGTATAATCATTTAAACATATACGTACATATATGTGGATGCATATACATACACATTCACACACACACATACACACACATATATATGTATATACATCTTTGTGTACATATCAATATCTATATATGCATATGGATATACACATATATGCATATTTCTGTGTGTGTATTTGTGTGTGTG
>NW_026364098.1:0-354 GCF_001194135.2 Octopus bimaculoides | reverse complement strand
CACTTGCACACACACATGCAGATATACACACAAAGACATTAACACATGTGCATATGCGGGTGGCAAAGTTCACTGCTGGAAACAGCGGGAGCACTGTCTAATCGACGATTGTTTCGCTACCTTGCCGTGCTGAGTTCAAATCCTCCCGTGAGTGTCGCTTAAAGAGGCATGGTTTCCGCCAAGCTGATATGCTCTAAATATACTCGGCTTGCAGATGATGTCTTCAGATGGTGCCCTTAACACTAAATCGCTTAGGCGACTTGTACACACAGCCACATGCACACAGCCACATAAGCACATGCATGCATGTGTGTATATATGTAAGCAAATATGCATGTGTGTGTGTGTGTGTGT
>NW_026364097.1:0-465 GCF_001194135.2 Octopus bimaculoides | reverse complement strand
TGAATCTTAGTAATGGCCGACACAGCTCCTGTGATAACTTCGAGTCTGGAAGTAGAGGGGGTAGCTGAGTGAACAACATTAACTCTGGTTGTGGGATGTAGGAGACGATGCAGGAAGGCTAGCCGTAACTGGAGGTGGGCGAAGGTTAGCTGTGGAGATAGAGAGCGGAGCTGGATGAAGAGCGTTAATACTGGCTGTGGGGTTCGGCTGGGGGACAGGAGGCGATAGCAGTAGGCTGGCTATTACAGGAGTTGTGGGGTGAATAAAGGGATGAGCAGGACTAATACCGGTCGAAGGGGTTGGGGAGAGACAGGGGAATGTGAAGCAACTTCCCTAGAATGTGGTGGAGGAGGTGGGGAACGAGAGGACTAAGACATATAGGGCGTGACGGAATCATTTAACCATGCTGGTCTCCTGGTTACTCGTCGCATGGCTCAAAACTTTAAAATTAATTTTACTTTGTTT
>NW_026364096.1:0-250 GCF_001194135.2 Octopus bimaculoides | reverse complement strand
GTTTCCAGTTCGTTGCTTCACAGCGTTCAGCACATATATTTTTTTCACGTTTGGCCATATAGCCTTCTTGTTTGTTCTCACTGTTTCGTTTACCCGTTTTGTTTTATCCGCCATTACATTTCTCCACGTTACAAATTTAATTTGAATTAAATTTAATTTAAGTTTAATTTGTGGTCCGTGGGAAGAGCCGTTTTAACGATGCGCCCTGCCCTACTCTTCGAAACGCCTGCGTTAGAATGGGGGCAGCTGA
>NW_026364095.1:0-1035 GCF_001194135.2 Octopus bimaculoides | reverse complement strand
ACCATGCATTCTGCTTAATATGCTAATGGTTCTGCTGGCTCACCACATCATTTCTACATATTTCTAAATATTAATGCATGTTACTTGTTCTGTATTTGTCTCTTAGATAACATTAAAAGCCTCAGATATACTGATGCTATGTCACCCTAGAGATTCAAGGCAGTTTTTCCAAGCGTGTCTACAAAACTCCATGTTGTTTGGCAATGAAGAAGAACAAGCTTTTATGAATATAGCATATGGTGTATCCTTGACAGATTTACCAGGTATGATATAACTATGGTGTGTAGATTTTGTCATTCCACTGATGTAGATAATATGCTTAACAGGAATACATATTGAGCATTTAGCACCATTCCTTGTATATTTTGCTAAATACTGAAGAGGTGTTTACAAGATTATATAATGTTTCTAAAAGCAATTATGTAATACTAGCAGTAATTTTCCGAAATATGTGTATGTGTTATAAAGCATGAAATGGCATGTTTTCTATATCTTATTAACATTCTATACATATGTTCATACATGCATGCATCCATCTATATGAATGTAGATAGATACATATTTATGTCTTTATTTATATGTCCTCTGCATTCAGAGGTTAGAGAGGAATGAGATCCCCCTGAAAAATTTCATACTAGCTCTTGTACTTATATGATGGGAAAATATCAAGTATTAGGTCAATATTTTTGAAAGTTTTGAAATTGTAGGTCTTTATAACATTAATTAATTTTACATCTTTTTCTAAATGAGTCACACAGGTCATCTTGAGACAGCTATTATTCTTCTAGTATGGCAAGCACAACTTTGAAGTCATGTGTTTGGGGTTACCTTTTTCTATAGAGTTCAAATATCTTATCAAATCAAGTGTATCTTGTATATTTTTCCATCTACAGCCTTTGAAAATTGCCAAGAATTAAGCGTACAGTAAATGTATGCCTCTTTTAGGTGTTTTTATTTCAATAGGTACACAAGATAAAGCAAGCACAATTTTTTTCCCTGTTATTTAGCATAGAGTTGACCATTTCTGAGCAATAA
>NW_026364094.1:0-569 GCF_001194135.2 Octopus bimaculoides | reverse complement strand
TGTTAAAACTCCCGGTGGGTCAATTTTTATAATTGACTCAGTCGACAGCTATACTCTTCCTTCGCCGGACAACAGGTGTTCAGCATAAGCCCATATTTCAGATATCTCCGGACACTGAACAATAGCGTGAGGGACGGTTTCCCTGTCTCCCCTGCATCTTGGACAAGTCGGCGACTGACGCTTACCGTGTCTTGCAAGCTTATCCCAAACGGGCAAAGCACCTCTGTAGCATTGCCAGGTTAAGGACTTTTGGAAGTTGTCCAACGTTCTCAACCCGAATGTATGGTGAAACAGGCTGTCTGGTTGAATAAACCCGAGACCTAGAGTCGCCCCCAGTCCATCATCGCATTCAGACTCTACCAAGCCACTATAAAAGATTCGTGTGGAACCCCCACCGCTGGCGTTGCCCGAGCGCCGGAAAAGCAAGAGGGCCTTACGACACTCTTTATGCCATTCACTCGACTTCGGTCTACGAGAACACCAGGCTTCCTGTTCGCAAAAACATTTGAACTCGGGGATCATTTGTCTGGCCAGCGGAGACCACACCCGTTCACTATCCAGGAGAATCC
>NW_026364093.1:0-398 GCF_001194135.2 Octopus bimaculoides | reverse complement strand
TAGTCATGATGGGTATATTGGGCTTCGTATATTTTACCGCAGTGTCACTTCGATGGTATGCACAGCTCTCTTAATAATAATAATAATAATAATAATAATAATAATAATAATAATAATAATAATCCTTTCTACTAATGGCACAAGGCTTGAAATTTTTGGGGAGGGGACTAGTCAATTACATCGACTCTAGTGTTTCATTGGTACATGATTTATTGACCCCGAAAGAACGAACGGCAAAGGCGACCACGGCGGAATTTGAACTCAGAACGTAGCGGCAGACGAAATACCGCTTTCCACTTAACCCGGAGTGCTAACGAATCTGCCAGCTCTCCTTTGGTATAAAAGATGGAGCTACAGCAAATATTCTGCTCAATACCACAGATTTGCTTGTCAGTTGT
>NW_026364092.1:0-216 GCF_001194135.2 Octopus bimaculoides | reverse complement strand
ATATATATATATATATATATATATCAGACACACACACACACATATGTATAAATATATATATTTTCATTCACTCATTCACATCAGACATATCTTATTGTCTCTTTATAAACATCTACATCATCATCATCATAGTCTTCCTCACCATCATTATCATCATAATCAACTATACTGGTGTTTTTTTGTTTGTGTTTCCATGCTTGAAATTCACAAAGGTAT
>NW_026364091.1:0-665 GCF_001194135.2 Octopus bimaculoides | reverse complement strand
ATGTATAGAACAAGAGGTAAAAAGGATTAATAAATCCAAGCACATATCTAGATCTAGAAAGAACAATAGAAACGATCAATGGTAATGTATGTTGTAACCATCAATTAAGGTTATGATTTTCTCCATTCCTGCTCATGTTGTTAGATATATCAGGTCCTTAGGAATGAAATATCCGATTTTAAACTGAAAGCTTATTTTACTTATGTATACTTATGTATGCAGCACGGAATTTTGTCAGTGAGCAGGTCGCGTTCTCAAAGCGACGAAAATATTTTGGCAAATTAAATTTAAATGTTGAAGTAAATCTAACGGTTTTTGTGTGTTTCTTAAATGGCTTATAAACACCTTCCACGTTGCAATTGTTTTCATTCCAGCCCACGATCTCACATCAGGTCACTTGCTATGCAAGTACATCTCCGTAATTATTTTACTTTATCTCAGATAAGCCAATGTAGTTAATCAAAGTATGCACCTAAATTATCAACACAATTTTTGCCGTTTTATCGGGAGCTTATTAGTTAGTACTAGCACAAACTTTTTACATCCATACTTCTATACTGTATATTGTCGTATTAATTTTTACTGTCCAATTTATTATTTTAACTTTTAAATTTGTTTTAATTAATATTTCTATGATTTATTTATATGATTTATATGATTTATTT
>NW_026364090.1:0-943 GCF_001194135.2 Octopus bimaculoides | reverse complement strand
GAAAAAAAAAAAAAAAAAATTAATACTGGGGTCTATTTATTTGATTTAAACAATTCTTCTAGGTGGTGCCCCAGCATGGCCACAGTCTAATGACTGAAACAAATAAAAGGTAAAAGATCAGCGAGAGAAAACAGAAAGTGTAATCAATGCTTTGCAATACAAGCTTATAACATTCCTTTCAGGACTCTTGTTATACTGGCAATTTCATAATGGTTGTCACAAATACAGTGACAAAAGAAAACCATTGACAAAAGAAAAATGTTCAGTTATATTGTAGAAGAAAAAAAGGAAAAACAAAAGAAGGAAACAAGTTCTTAGTGTGATATGTATGACAAATTATTTCTGTGTCTGTTTACGTTCTCTTGTTTCTAATTTTTCCTATGACTAGATTTTTGTTGGTTTGTTTAAATAGTTTACCACTACACACCCAACTGAGTCATGGCCAGTATGTCTTACTTCTCCTATGTTGTGTGTGTATTGTGTATGTTTACATGTGCGCGCACGCACACACACACACACACACACACGCACATTTTTTGTGTCACTTTTTCTTTTCCTTAATTTTGTAAATATTACTTGTCTTTTAATTGTTTCAGTCATGAGAGTGCAGCCATGCTTGGGCACTGCCATGAAGAGCTTAGTCAGACAAATTGGGCCCCAGTACTTATCCTATTGGCCTCATTTTGCCAAATTGCTCAGTTACAGGAATGTAAACAAACCAACACCTGTTGTCAAGCCATAGAAGGAGACTAATACCAACACAAAAACACACATATACGTTGATGTATATATATTTTGGTGGGAATAGTGGATTCCTAAGTACACATAAGGCCAGCAATTTTTTTGAAGGAGAAAAGGTTGATCATTTAAATCTACTTCAGTACTTCACTCTTTACTCTCTCTCTTTTTACTCTTTTACTTGTTTCAGTCATTTGACTGCGGC
>NW_026364089.1:0-588 GCF_001194135.2 Octopus bimaculoides | reverse complement strand
AGATAGATAGATAGATAGATAGATAGATAGATAGATAGATTCCGTGTGCGTGTAAACATATTGATAAAGTTTTCTCGCATGTAAGCAGCCCTGACTAATCCAAGTGGACGAAGCTCCGACATAACCAATCCTTGTTGCTAATAAATCAGACGGAGAACCAAATAAACTTCACCAATTCCCAACCAAGAAATGAAGCGAACTGCTGCACATCATTAGGAACGATGCCAACACCATGAAACATCTTCCATCTGCGTTTATGTGACGACGCTTCGTGTCTATTTTTGTTTTGAACATATTTTACTTTCTATTGTCTGTTTTTTTTTAAACTAACGTTGGTGATTTTTATTTTCTTTCTTTTTATTTTAACAAAATATAGCAATCACTCTTTTTTTATTTGACATTCGCTTTGGCAAATATACATGCGTTAAATGGTAAATGTTGCCAGGTATGTTTATAAATGTGCGAGGGCAAAACACACACGCATACATTTCAATATTTGCATCTAGGCGTGTGTATCTGTGTTGATATACAAACATATACAAACATATCCATATATATATATATATATATATATATATATATATATAT
>NW_026364088.1:0-250 GCF_001194135.2 Octopus bimaculoides | reverse complement strand
ATATATATATATATATATATATATATACAATTGACAAAAGTGCTACTAATAGCTTCATGCTGTAGAGATTACAACAATTTGCCAAATTTATATAACATGCCGTGTATGCAGTTTGCTGGAGTGGAATCCACTATGCTCAATTCAGTACATTATTTACTTTATTTACATTTGACGGATATTTGTCCTCATCTTGTTAACAACAAACAAAATGAGGACAAATATCCGTCAAATGTGAATAATGTACATAATT
>NW_026364087.1:0-289 GCF_001194135.2 Octopus bimaculoides | reverse complement strand
TGTATGTATGTATGTATGTATGTATGTATGTATGTATGTATCAGCATACAATAAACTGCTATATGTATATTTTCATGCGCGCGCACATATACTTGTGTATGCATATACATATCTTTATAGACAAATACTCTATTATACATACGTATATATGCATGTGTTTACATACACACTTGCTCACATATCAGTATACATTTACATCAAACTATATGGAAATATATATACATTTTATATATTCGTAAATATATTAAATGTATACATGTATATGATGTATAATATACATACGTATATA
>NW_026364086.1:0-206 GCF_001194135.2 Octopus bimaculoides | reverse complement strand
ATATATATTTATATATATATATATATATATTATATATATATATTATATATGTTATATGTATGTATATATTATATATATTACATACATTATATGTATATATCTATATATATACATATGTATATATTATATATATATGTATATATCATATATTCATATTTTATATTGTATATGTATATATATATATATATATATATATATATATATAT
>NW_026364085.1:0-207 GCF_001194135.2 Octopus bimaculoides | reverse complement strand
ATAATAATAATAATAATAATAATAATAATAATAATAGTAATAGTAATATTGGCAAAGGCAATTATTATTAAAGAAAAATCGAGAGATATGACAGGTTAGCTTGGTAAGTTAAGCAGTTGTGGTCGATGAAATAGGTAACAGTAGTACCAATAATTGTTGGAGCTCTGGGAATGATGATGATGATGATGATGATGATGATGATGATGA
>NW_026364084.1:0-288 GCF_001194135.2 Octopus bimaculoides | reverse complement strand
CGTCTCCAAACAAGTCTGGCATAGAGTTGTAAAGCTCGTAGGGCAGACCACCCAAACCCGGAGATTTGTCGGTCGAGCAAGGGGACCCCAAGCCACGCATATTCACACAGCCAATCTTCACCATGATTCTATCAATATTTCTGTTTTACACACGAAAGGAGAGAGAGAGAGTTACTTACTGTCCGAAAGTTCTTGGCTCTTTGCCTCACAGCCTTCTCTCAGAAGGTTTTTGTATAGATTTTTTTAATGAATATTTCTGGAATCTCCCTACTGTATCCGGGTAGAGAG
>NW_026364083.1:0-309 GCF_001194135.2 Octopus bimaculoides | reverse complement strand
TAGTTTCCGTTACTTTCCGTTAGTCTCCGATACTTTCCGTTAGTTTCCGTAAGTTTCTGTTGCTTTCCGTCACTTTCCGTTACTTTCCGTTAGGTTCCGTTAGTTTCCGTTAGTTTCCGTTATTTTGCGTTATTTCCCGTTACTTTCCGTTACTTTCCGTTACTCTCCGTTACTTTCCGTTAGTTTCCGTTATTTCCGTTAGTTCCCGTTAGTTTCCGCTAGTTTCTGTTTGTTTTCGTTACTTTCCGTTACTTCCCCAGAGTTTCCGACAGTCTCCATTCGTTTCCGTTAGTTTCCGTTAGATTCAGC
>NW_026364082.1:0-316 GCF_001194135.2 Octopus bimaculoides | reverse complement strand
ATATATATATATATATAACATAGAAAGACAGAGACTGAATGAGAAAGAAAGAGAGAGAGAGAGAGGGGGAGAAAGAGAGAGACAGGAAGAGAGAGAGAGACAGGAAAAGGAAGTAAGCAAGAGAGAGAACAAGTGAGAGAGAGACTGGAGTATAGGTGTGTATGTGTGTTATATTTGTGGTACATATCAAAGACTTGTCTGTCTGCTTTATCTATCTATCTATCTCACTGTTATAGTTTCTTCAATGACAATATTGACCAAGGTTACCCGTGGTCTTTTCCGTAGGCTTTTCTTTCCACGGCTAAACCTAAACTGT
>NW_026364081.1:0-264 GCF_001194135.2 Octopus bimaculoides | reverse complement strand
GTGCTCGGGTACTTCCGCTGACGGCAAGTCCCTTGCACATGCGCAATGGCTCTTCCCAAGATGGCGACCACACGCGCCACTACAAGTTCACACCACAAATCGCTCATCCATCTAAGTACTAACTAGGCTTAACTTTGCTTACTTCGATGATCGGACAAGAACCATTGTTTTCAATGTGATATGGCCGTAAACTAAGTATGTTAATATCACAACACTACTGCTTATAGGTGTAAAACCGGCCAGTTACAAGAAAAAAAAAAAAAA
>NW_026364080.1:0-385 GCF_001194135.2 Octopus bimaculoides | reverse complement strand
GCCATCCCGATTTCGCTTTCGCTTGCCCCAATAAGTCTTCACAAGCTGAGATTTGTGTCCAATGAAGGAGACGACATTGGCATTGGTGCCAGTTGTCGAATTTAGTTCAATTTCGATTTCACTCACCTCAAAAAGTCTTCGCAAGCGGAGTTTAGTGTCCAATGAAGGAAAGGTACGCATAAGTGGGCTGGCTACACCCCTGGCAGTGGCCTTGGATTTAGGTCTCACTTGGCTTGCCGGGTCTTCTCACGCACAGCATATTTCCAAAGGTCTCTGTCAGATGTCATCGCCTCGGTGAGGCCCACTGTTCGAAGGTTTTGCCTCACCACCTCAGCCCAGATTTTCCTGGGCCTACCTCTTCCACGGGTTCCCTCAACTGTTAGGG
>NW_026364079.1:175-288 GCF_001194135.2 Octopus bimaculoides | reverse complement strand
ATACACATATATACATATACATAATATATATATACATAAATACATATATACATACATATACATATATATACCCATATACATATATTTACATATACATACATATATATATATAT
>NW_026364079.1:0-148 GCF_001194135.2 Octopus bimaculoides | reverse complement strand
CATATATATATACACATATGCATATATATATACACATATATATATGTACATAATATATACATATACATATATATATGTACATAATATATACATATACATGTATATATACATACATATATATATACACATACATGTATATATACATACA
>NW_026364078.1:0-341 GCF_001194135.2 Octopus bimaculoides | reverse complement strand
TATATATACTGTTTCTGAACAGCATTCATTCAGTAGTACAGTTTGGAGGTTTAAACATGGTGCGCTGAACACTACGAGATAAACTTGAATGGCAGTTAATAAAATAAGTACTATGCGTTGAAATTTTTACATTTATATGAATATTCCAGAAAACGGTGAAATGCATAATTTATTTATAAATACTGAAGAAAATGAGAAATATATGAAAATACTATTGATGGATATTAGTATCAAATGTTGAATATATATACATATGCATCCAGTAGAGTTTGTTCTAGTTTTCTTTCTTTTCTTTTCTTTGCTTTTCTTTGCTTTTCTTTGCTTTTCTTTGCTTTTCTTTG
>NW_026364077.1:0-261 GCF_001194135.2 Octopus bimaculoides | reverse complement strand
TGTGAAGGATTGTGGATTGATTATTAATCCCTCCTATCCATATCTTGGTGCAAGCCCAGATGGATTAGTTGATATACCTAACTTTCCAGACGGACCAGGATTGCTTGAAATCAAATGTCCATCAAGTGACAAATGGAAACGGTTATCCCCTCATGAATGTGTAAAAGACAGTTCTTTCTTTTGTTCTGTTAAAGACAATGAAGTTGTGCTGAAAAGACATCACTCCTATTTTTATCAAGTGCAAGGGCAGATGGCATTAAC
>NW_026364076.1:0-241 GCF_001194135.2 Octopus bimaculoides | reverse complement strand
TGTCGACAGTTTGGATTAAGAAGACAGTAATTACGGGTTCTGTCCTTGGCCAGAGAACGTAATTGATTTGGTTGAAGTTAGACTGGTAATGACTTTAGTCAGTGAATGTTAGTAAAGCATATCATGGATACTTTTTATCTTACATTTGTTTCAGTCTTTGAACTGCGGCCATGCTGGAGCACCACCTGAAAACACACAGACAGACAGACAGACAGACAGACACACACACACACACACACAC
>NW_026364075.1:0-310 GCF_001194135.2 Octopus bimaculoides | reverse complement strand
GTTGGAACTCTTTTAAACAAAATAATATATATATATATATATACATATACTTATAAACGTGTAAATATATGTACATATATACGTATATGCATATATCTATGTACAAAGACGACATATATGTATATATATATATATTATATATATATAATGTGCTTGTGTGTGTGTGTGTGTATTTTCTATAAATATATGTGTGTGTGTGCGTGTATGTGTGTGTGTACATATACACATATATATATGTGCGTTCATATATATATATATATATAACCGGGTACTATACAGTTAGATTGATATATATATATATATATATATA
>NW_026364074.1:0-635 GCF_001194135.2 Octopus bimaculoides | reverse complement strand
ATATATATAGTTATTAGGCATCTGTCGGTGTCCAGAGGCCATGGATCTGCGCCCAAAGACATCGTGTCAGTGGCAGTCACACATACAGTGACTGCATTTGAAGAAGCTCTCTGCCGGTGCTACTGATTTTTCCTCCAGTCAAGTGCGCTTTTCTGTGATGGCGAGTACCTGTTTTTCTTCCTCTCTCTTCATTCCCTTTTGCAGTATTTGCCTCCAGTGTGGGCGATTATTTGCAACCTCCTCTCATTTCAGGACGTCCAGATCAAACGACTTCATATCTCTCTTACAGACCTCTTCGAAACGAAGATGACGTCGTGCTCTTGTGCTCTTGTGCCGGTAGCCAGTCCCCTATACAGGTCTTTTGGGATCCTTCCGTCTGGCATGCAATGGACATGACCGAGCCACCTGAAGCAAGGTGTATATGTGTGTGTGTGTGTGTGTGTGTTACGTATGTGCGTATGCTTGTATGCATACACATACACATATGTATGTACATATATATGTATGTATATATATTTATATATATATATACACACACACACATATATATACACATACATATGTGTGTGTGTGTGTGTGTTATATGTATGTGCGTATGTTTGTATGCATACACATACTCATATGTATGTACATAT
>NW_026364073.1:0-263 GCF_001194135.2 Octopus bimaculoides | reverse complement strand
ATCACGAAATTACCTTATACACATGCCTAGTCCGATTTTATATTCTGACGAACGCATCAGTAAAATTGAATACGATTGGTACACTTTCAATTGGACATAGTTTCTAAGTCGACAATTGTAAGGTACTATATTTGGTACATATTGAGTTGTACTTGGTACAGCTCTTGTTATACATGGTGCATATTTTGCAGAAGTTGATGCATCTCCTACAATTCTTACTACATATGCTGTACTCGGTACATCTCTTACTATGCATGGTACAT
>NW_026364072.1:247-472 GCF_001194135.2 Octopus bimaculoides | reverse complement strand
TATGTGTGTGTATGTATGTATATATATATATATATCATGTATTTAGTTATTTATACGTTTCAGCCAAGAGGCTGTGGTCATGCTGAAGCACCACCGTGGCTGTCCGTCTTTATGCTGTGCTCTCTTCACGTTCCTTGCATGGCTCTTCTCCTCCACCTGATATAGTCCAATCAAGAGTTTTGATGGCACATCTGGTGTATAAGAGAATTTGACATCGCTGCCCTA
>NW_026364072.1:0-212 GCF_001194135.2 Octopus bimaculoides | reverse complement strand
AACTGTGTCTCATTTCAAGCCATTGGTTTGTCTGGTATCGTGGAGAGGAAAGCGTCGAGTTTTGTCTTGAAGACCTCTATATCCATGTCTTGCAGGTCTCTCAAATGTTTTGGCAGGGCATTAAGAGCTGAGGTCCTCTGAAACCGAGGCTTTTGCAGTACCTCTTATGTGAGATGCAGTGGACGGCACCCTTGGTACCATGCAGTGGCGAC
>NW_026364071.1:0-446 GCF_001194135.2 Octopus bimaculoides | reverse complement strand
GGCGTTGACTCTGTACCCTCTGCATCCACGTTAACAGTTGTACCATTTTCAGGGCCACGCTTAAAAAAGCTTGCTGCTCAGCTACTGCAGTTCGTATAGCCTCTGCATATAGCCTTTTTTGGGGAGCAGAAGGAATATACGGACTTCTCTCTTTGTGAGTCCTGTTGGTATTCGGTGGATTTTGTGTACGTAGATTTAAGCTTTCTGGTCTCCCTTTTCTGCGCTCCCGTTATTTTGTTGTAAGTGGTTATATACCTTGTTTAGCTGGTGGTGTTTGGGATGGGCAAATTTGCAGTTTCGTCCCTTTTCCCCTTGCCGGCAGGTACCATTTAAGTAGAATTTACAAATCTGTTTCTTTTTCTTTTTCTCTGTGTGACGTGTTTGGGCTTCAAGCCTGTTTGTTCTGAGCCGCCTAGACTATTGCTCTCAGTTGTGGTCACCACACA
>NW_026364070.1:0-340 GCF_001194135.2 Octopus bimaculoides | reverse complement strand
ATATATATATAGGTATGTATGTATATATTCTTGTATTTGTATTTATGTTTATAAGCATGTCTGTGAACATGCATATGAATATAAATGTGTTGAATATCTCCAGTAACCAATGTAAACCTCGGTAAAATGTCATCCTGTTTCAGTTATCTTTTTAGCTTGCAACGAAAATCTGCCATTCACTTTAGATAAGTTAATATTTTACGATTTTACCTTTAATAATTGATCAGATGTTTTAAGAATTGCTGTCAAACTGAGATGGATTCACCTGCAGTGTCGTCATTTCCTGTTCTACCAGTTATTATTATCATTATTATTATTATTATTATTATTATTATTATTA
>NW_026364069.1:0-454 GCF_001194135.2 Octopus bimaculoides | reverse complement strand
TCTCGGTTAAGAATTATAAGTAATCTTATATAATGAAAACTAATCATCATAGAATGGTAGTCGTTTCTATCTATAAACGCAAAACCTCGTTATACCTAGCATGTTGTCCACTACAGATTGAGTAGAAACTACAGCTCTGTAAAAAGAGAAAAACATTGAAAATTCGATTCCATAACTAATTACTATAGAGAATCTGATCTGTATCTAAAAAGTTAAGAATAAATACTATTACAATATTACAAATGGTTAAAATGGGATCTCTGTTCTCTATCTAAATTAATATGCTAACGATATAAAAAATATATAAATGATTAGGCTAGTATCTCTGAGTTGTATATAAAGTTGAAAGTTACTCTTATGGCATTCAAATAGGGAAGAATGAAATATATATTCCTTTGAATCTGACGGTAAATTTTGTAGTTGGTGATGCAAATAGCCAGGAGCCAACTTCAGA
>NW_026364068.1:0-228 GCF_001194135.2 Octopus bimaculoides | reverse complement strand
GTCAAATTTGGGCAGAATCAGTGTTGCAACTGGAGCGCATGGGTTGGTAGGTTGATCGGCAGAGGTGATCCGGTTACACATGCCAGCCCTTTGAAAACACCACCGCCATTATCTAACCCCTCTTTGCCCATGGGTTAGGAACCCTTCCACCAAGGAAAATAGAATGACCAAAAGGGCCCCTGATTCTCTGTGTCAGAAGCAGTTATGTTCAGATCACAACTAAGTCTT
>NW_026364067.1:0-418 GCF_001194135.2 Octopus bimaculoides | reverse complement strand
CCTTTCAGGGTCGATAAATTAAGTACCAGTTGCGTACTGGAGTCGATCTGGGGCCTTGTGTCTAGAATAGAAAAGAATATGTTCAAGGCAAAACTAACATCATATGCACACTACACAACTGCCCGATCAAAAATGATATATTTCTATGGTCCTATGTGGTGTACGAAACCACGTGTAGCCAACGTAATCAACATCAGAAATGCCATCAGACAACTAGACATACGGATTAAAGCACATCTCGATGTTAATGTTTTTTTCGTGGTAGAAGCACCTACAGAAATATGTTGAAGAGTTTTTAGTCGAAGAAATCGAACCCAGGACTTCTTTTTTTTTAGCCTAGTACTTATTCTATCGATCCCTTTTACCGAACCGCTACATTACGGGGACGCAAACACACTAATACCAATTGTCAAGCGGT
>NW_026364066.1:0-429 GCF_001194135.2 Octopus bimaculoides | reverse complement strand
ATATATATATATATATATATATATATATATATGCGAAAGGTCAAACCGAATATTACTATTTCGAAATCATTTAACACGCGCATTTCAGGTTTGCGTAATATATAATAGAAAATGAATTCATTACGTAATACCTTCCTCGAGTAAAGTATTTCAAAATATGAACCAATTGATGGAAAATATTGTTCATATACTTATTTTGACCCTCCGCAAAGTCCCAAATTTTATTTAATTTGCTTTGCAGGAGCAGCTGTGTTATCGAAAGCGTATATTGTTGTTAATTGCTTGAATTACGTGACTAGAAAAAACAGCCAACAACTCATTAAGGGTCGTTCTTAATGTTTGTTTTGTTTTCCATTTGTGTTTTTCGTAGTTCGAAAGTATAGTTCATGTTCCATGTACTCGTGCTTCGTACTTTTTTGTTGTACACGT
>NW_026364065.1:0-239 GCF_001194135.2 Octopus bimaculoides | reverse complement strand
ATATATATATATATGCATATATCGATGTGTCTGTGTATATATATATATGTATGTATGTACATGTATACATATGTGTGTGTGTGTGTGTGTGTATATATGTACATCTGTATATGTTTGTATATACATATGTACATATGTATATTATATGTGTGTATATATGTGCGTCAATGCATATGTATATACAGGGTATCCACAAAGTCTGGGTATATGGAGTAAATAAAATCATAACATAAACAATT
>NW_026364064.1:0-405 GCF_001194135.2 Octopus bimaculoides | reverse complement strand
TATATAACACCGCACAAAATGCTAAGCATCATTTCGTCTGTTCATACGTTGAGTTGAAAATTTCACTAAAGTCGACCTTACCATTTTGTAGGCACAGACGGGGTTGTGTCGTAGGAAGTTTGCATTCCAGCAACCAGGATCTGAGTTCAGTCCCATTGTGTGATACCTCGGGCAAATGATTTCAACTATAAACTCGAACTGACCAAAGCCTTGTGAGTGGGTTTGGTATATATATACACACGTCGCCTGATCAATAAGTACCGGGCTGTTGACATAGTAACAAAGCTACAGTACGCAAAGTGAAGCCGCTTGGCAAAGGTTGACTTCATACTCTGCTGTACATGCGCACTAAGTCTTAACGTTCTAGCTCACTTCCATGTTTACAGCAGTACTTAGAATGAAAGT
>NW_026364063.1:0-287 GCF_001194135.2 Octopus bimaculoides | reverse complement strand
AATGGAATTCTCCAGTTGGATCCAAAGAGTTCTCTGAGCTTAATGTGGATGAGGAAGAAGGCAAAGAAGAAGAAGAACAACAAAGTTATTAATTTACGGATGAACAGATTGAGAGATATGCAGACAACAAACAACTTGATAAATAGTTAAATGGAAATATAACTGATTACACGTAGATTGATTGATAAAGTAGATAGGTACAGACAGATAGAGATATAAGTAGATAATTAGGGAGAGAAAGGGCAGGGAGAAGGGAGAGAGAGAGAGAGAGAGAGAGAGAGAGAGAG
>NW_026364062.1:0-523 GCF_001194135.2 Octopus bimaculoides | reverse complement strand
TCTATGGACAAGAAATACAGAAATGAAACTGATTGATAACATACATATCAGCGCTTATTTTGCACTATATTTGTGATGAAATTCGTCTTATATAACATCAAAAATATGTTTTGAACGTAACAAATAGGATTATTCGAAAAGATAACAGTAATAACTGATTGTATATAATATTTCCTTCTTATTTCCAACATACCGGCAGACTATATACTTCTTCTGATCGCAGAACGTCGTATGTGAATAGAGATTACAAATAAAACCAACTTCAACATGGAATATAACAGATTTTAATTTACATCAATCAAGTTAAACTTTGTTAAGTATGTTTATGTGAATCTGCATGTATATATTTTCCTGTTTACAAAATATTTGTATGTGTTTTTCCCTTTTTGTTTAAATTTAAATTAATGGAGAGTAGTAAAGTCTGAACATAGATAAGACGAGAGATTTTTTGCTTTTGGTTTTAATAGTGGTTGAAGTTATTTTATCTAGGCAAAACTAATGCTAAACTGAACGTCGGATATAT
>NW_026364061.1:0-350 GCF_001194135.2 Octopus bimaculoides | reverse complement strand
AAGATCTGCTTGATTGTATTGAGAAGGATTAAAACTTTTTGAAAACTTTTTGCATAGGCCTCTAAGCAGGTATCACCAAGCTTTTGGCAAAATTTGATGCAGACTCATTGCTCAACTCTCTCTGTCATGGTCAATGCGATGATCACACGCTACACACCTTCCTTCCAAGGACTGCTGTAAACAACAGAATTGAGCTAGAATGTTAAAACTTAGTGCACATGTACAGCAGAGTTCAAAGTGAATCTGTGCCAAGCAGTTTTGCTCTGCGTGCTTTAGCTTTGTTACTATGGCAACAATCTGCATACTTATTGATCAGAATACATATGCATATGTACATGCATATATATGTA
>NW_026364060.1:0-265 GCF_001194135.2 Octopus bimaculoides | reverse complement strand
TAGTTGGGTTCAGCATATTATCCTCCATTTTCTAATTGTTACATATATATTATATTATATATATTATATATATTATATTATATATATATATTATATATATATATATATTGTATATACACACATGTATATATATACATACATACACATATGTATATACACACATATATATATGTATATATACATTTATATATATGTATATATATGTATGTATGTATATATATATATATACATAGGCGTAGGAGTGGCTGTATATATATATATATAT
>NW_026364059.1:0-736 GCF_001194135.2 Octopus bimaculoides | reverse complement strand
TATATATATATATATTATATGTGCATATATATGTTTATTGCTTACACAAAATGTATAAAAGATATGTAGGTTATATGTCATATATATTTACACATATATATATGTATGCATGTATAATATATAATTTTATATCTATATGTATTACCGCATGCACAGACACACACGCTCATACACACACACACACACACACACACACACATATAAGTATACAAACAAGTTTACATAAAGCACTCACAAATGCATATACGCAAGAACATTCAAGTAACACTCACATAAACAAGCATGTATACACTACAGTCCTTCCCGTGCATATCCATCATCCACCCACCTTATACACACAGAGACACAAACACAGACGCACGCACACACACACACACACACACACACACACACACACACACACACACACACACACACACACACACACACACACACACACACACACACACACACACACACATACATTTATAATGGTTATTCAAAATATAGGTTACATATTTGTCTGCATACTGCAGTTTTATAAATCTATTGTTCCCTTCTTTCTTTTCTTGAGACTATGAAGCAAACATTCATTTCATATCGGTTTCTTTTGTGAATTTTAAATGAGAACCTTTTGAGGACGATCTACTTTCCTTTTTTAATATTATCTACCTCATATTTTCATACAATACTGATGATTATAGGAAGAAGCAACACAAATGGACGACCTCTGTTGGATATCGGCATGATTTCCTCT
>NW_026364058.1:0-288 GCF_001194135.2 Octopus bimaculoides | reverse complement strand
ATATATATATATATATACATATGAATGTATGTACGTATATATGCATGCATAATATACACACATATATATGTGCATATATATATATACATATATATACATATAAATATATATACACATATACATACACATATGTGTGTATGTATACATATACATATATATGTATGTATATATATGTACATACATATGTGTGTGTATGCATATATATGCTTGTGTGTTTGTGTGCATCATATTTCATGGTACAAGTCTTCACTATCTTCTTCACCCTCATTCTTTCTCTCTTTCTCTTTC
>NW_026364057.1:0-202 GCF_001194135.2 Octopus bimaculoides | reverse complement strand
CGGCGACAGAAGACGGGATGCAGCGCTGGAGGTAAGCTTCACGTCATTATTGATACTTCTTTGTTTAGATTTCCTAAGATTTCCTCCTTGGGTTTTCACTTGAGATGGGGACGGAATTTCTGACTCCGGCAAATGAAATAAAGGCGGAGAGTCTTCTGATTCGTCTGTGAAGGCGAAAAATTCTTTCAAGTGAGAATATTGC
>NW_026364056.1:0-265 GCF_001194135.2 Octopus bimaculoides | reverse complement strand
GCGCCAAAAAGCCTCATTGGTACTTGGAAACTTTTACGAAAATCAAAATGTGGCTTAAATGAAAAAAATGATTTACGTGAATTTCCTCACAAGAGTAATTGAAATAAATGGCGATTGTGGAACCCCTCACGCACGCACGCACACAGAGTATCACACATCAGATGAAATGGAAGTGTGTGTGTGACAGAGAGAGAGAGAGAGAGAGAGGTTTGTTGGCATGTATACGTACATGCATAAATATGCATACATCTTTGTGTGTGTGTGT
>NW_026364055.1:0-238 GCF_001194135.2 Octopus bimaculoides | reverse complement strand
GCGAGGGATGTGCGTCCGTAGTTATGGAACAACGTACGTTCGTTCGATTTCTGAGATCTAGGCACGTTTGGCCGTAGCTTTTGGCTCAACCTACGTACGTTTGATTTTTGAAAGGTAGGTACGTGCGTTTGTAGCTTTTGGCTCATCGTACGTTTGTTCGATTGTTGAGAGCTAGAGACGTGCGTTCCTAGCTTTTGTGTCAACGCACGTTCGATCGATTTCTAACTGTTAGTCACGT
>NW_026364054.1:1867-2052 GCF_001194135.2 Octopus bimaculoides | reverse complement strand
TGGTCATTCAACCATTCATCAACACCTGCATCCCATCAGAAAAGTCTGCAAATTGGGTCAATGGGTTCCTCACAAACTTTCAGAGTCTAATTGTGCGCAGGCTCCAATTGTCAGTTTTGGCAAGGTTTCTATGGGTGGATGCCCTTCCTAATGCCAACCTCTTTACAGAGTGTACTGGGTGCTTT
>NW_026364054.1:0-169 GCF_001194135.2 Octopus bimaculoides | reverse complement strand
ATAAAAATAATCAATTATGTTGTACATCCTAAAATGTATATTGATTTCACATGTTGTCACATGGCCAGCAATTTCAGGGGAGGGGGTAAGTCAATTACATTGACCTCAGTATGCAACTGGTACTTATTTTATTAACTCCCACAAGGATGAAAAGCAAAGTCGACCTCGG
>NW_026364053.1:0-428 GCF_001194135.2 Octopus bimaculoides | reverse complement strand
ATTTCCAACTTTACCATTACTCTCTTTATCCTTTTATATATTTATACATATATATATATGTAGGTAAGTGATAGGTTTGCCTCGATCCTTCAGGGGTAGTCTGAAGCATCCAAGCAACCAGGGGATGTTTAAATCCGGAGGCACACCTGAGGATCACCTGTATGGGTACCGTCTTGGGAAGAGGGCATCCAGAGGCAGGTAATTTAATGCTTAAACCGTAGTTTATGTATTTATATGGAGAATGGAGCAACAAATACAAGAAAAAGCATTATTGTTGGACTAGATAGCCGTTGTTTTATTACGTGGAACTTGTGTAATGAGTCAATGTGGAGGTTGAGGTTATGTAATGAGTCATTTTGTGTATTATGCAATAGTCATTTACACAAGTTCCACGTAATAAAACAACGGCTATCTAGTCCAACAATAAT
>NW_026364052.1:524-655 GCF_001194135.2 Octopus bimaculoides | reverse complement strand
CATACATACATACACAGACACACACATATACATGCATACTGATACACACAGACACATACATATACATGCATATATGCGCATTTACACATACATACACATGTGCACCCGTATATACATATGTATACATATAT
>NW_026364052.1:195-297 GCF_001194135.2 Octopus bimaculoides | reverse complement strand
CCCATATACACACATGTATCCATCTACATATACACACATGTATAAATAGATGTGTAGATGGATGCATGTGTGTATATGGGGACACGCACACATGTGTATATT
>NW_026364052.1:0-123 GCF_001194135.2 Octopus bimaculoides | reverse complement strand
ATGTATATATGTGTGTGTGTGTATATATATATGTGTATATATATATATATCTATACATATGTATATACGGGTGCACATGTGTATGCATGTGTAAATGCGCATATATGCATGTATATGTGTGTG
>NW_026364051.1:0-201 GCF_001194135.2 Octopus bimaculoides | reverse complement strand
ATGCATATACTCATTTACTTTTATATATATATATATATATATATATGTATATATAACGAACAAAATAGCTAGTTCTAAAATCTCTAAACGAGTATAAGTAGTAACAATTCTAGACGGTAACGTCTTTTTTGCATCTATAACATGGCTGTTCTATAAAGAACTATATGCATATATATATATATATATATATATATATATATA
>NW_026364050.1:0-281 GCF_001194135.2 Octopus bimaculoides | reverse complement strand
GTGTGTGTGTGTGTGTGTGTGTGTGTGTGTGTGTATGTATGCATACATACGTGCATACATTCATACATGCATACATACACATAGATGCATACATATATTCATGCATACTTACACACATACACACACACATAGGCCTAAGCGTTTTTCAAACTGATGTATAACATCTGGCTAAAATCTGATGCAACATCATATTTCCCGTGTTTCATACACAAATTAACCAGAGCAAGAACATTCGCGTACCTCAATATACACAATTATATACTTGGGTATATATACATGAT
>NW_026364049.1:163-479 GCF_001194135.2 Octopus bimaculoides | reverse complement strand
TTGTAGTAGTGGTGGCAGTGGTGGTGGTGGTGTTATCCTTCTAGAGAATTCCATTGTTGCTGTTGCAGTTTGTGTTGTTTAACCCTAGGCTGGTCAGAAGGGGGACAAACCTACGATCAAAGCCCTTCCATTCAGAACATACTGCCTTTTTGTTTTTGTTTTTTTTGTTTGTTTTTTTTTGTGAGACATGGTGTATCTAGGACTACACTGTTTAATGCGTCTTTCCTATTCTTGGAGATTTTTGATTATTGCTACTGTTGGTGGTGGTGATGATGATGATGATGATGATGATGATGGTGGTGGTGATGATGATGAT
>NW_026364049.1:0-153 GCF_001194135.2 Octopus bimaculoides | reverse complement strand
ATGATGATGATGATGGTGGTGGTGATGATGATGATGATGAGGAGGAGGAGGATGATGATGATGATGGTGGTGGTGGTGATGATGAGGATGATGATGATGATGCTGGTGGTGGTGGTGATGACGATGATGATGATGATGATGAGGATGAGGATG
>NW_026364048.1:0-206 GCF_001194135.2 Octopus bimaculoides | reverse complement strand
TACATACATACATACATACATACACAGAAACATACATACACCCAACGAGGAGCTCACATGCACACGCACACACACACACATACACAGAGACGCGCATGCGTAAACAACCATACGGTATGCAAGCTATTGGCTCCAGTTTTCTGTAGTTACTGTAATTGTTGAGTATATAAACAGATTTGCCGCTGGAATTTCTTGGATTGATCAAA
>NW_026364047.1:0-219 GCF_001194135.2 Octopus bimaculoides | reverse complement strand
GTTATTCTTATATATATTTGGATATATATATAGTTATTTATTTATATTTTTTTTATTTATATATACTAATTTATATATATTTTTTATTTATATATATTTATTTATATATTTTATTTATATATATATTTATTTACATATATTTATTTATTTATATATATATGTATTTATTTACATATATATATATTTATTTATAATTATTTATATATATATATATATATA
>NW_026364046.1:0-234 GCF_001194135.2 Octopus bimaculoides | reverse complement strand
GTTGGTGATGCTGATGGTGTTAATGTTGCTATTGCTCCAGTGATGGTCGTAGTACCACGGTGGTGGAGGTGGAGATTGTCCTTATGGGGGTGGGGGTGGCACAGATACTGTTCATGCTTCTGTTACTCTCATGGTACTCTATTGCTTCTGCTGTAGTTCCTGTTGCGCTTGTTGATTTTGTAATTGGTGGTGGTGGTGGTTGTGGTGGTGGTGCTGGTGGTGCTGGTGGTGCTG
>NW_026364045.1:0-200 GCF_001194135.2 Octopus bimaculoides | reverse complement strand
CATCATCATCATCATCATCATCATCATCATCATCGTCATCGTCATCTAACGTACGTTTTCCATGCTGGCATGGGTTGGACAGTTCGACTGGGGTCTGGGAAGCCAGTAGGCTGCACCAGGCCCCAATCTGATCTGGCATTGTTTCTACGACTGGATGCCCTTCCTAACGCCAACCACTCCGTGAATGTAGTGGGTGCTTT
>NW_026364044.1:0-239 GCF_001194135.2 Octopus bimaculoides | reverse complement strand
TGGGAGTTTGGTTTGAACCAGGCCTCCAGATAGAGAAGAACTGGACGGAGGTATTGAGAAGGGTAGCTGCAGTAGTCAAGACCTGGTCTTGGCGGTGGCTATCCCTGAAAGGGAGGGTGGAGGTGGCCAATGTGTTTATCGCATTGGTCATTACCTACCGCCTAACCGTCGTGCCTTGTCCGGATTCGCGGTTGATCAGGTTGGAGAGACAGCTCTTTCGCTTTTTGTGGAAGTGCAGG
>NW_026364043.1:121-291 GCF_001194135.2 Octopus bimaculoides | reverse complement strand
AGGTGCTTACTCAATCTCTGCGATATTATTGCAATAAAGGCTCTGTAGATTGTAGGGAGACAGGTTATAGGTCTGTAGTTTTGTAGTTTTGCCGTTTCTGTGGATTTGGGAATTAGGATAGTTTTCCCTTTCATGAGCCATTCAAGCATTGTCTCTGGCTCTGCTAGTAT
>NW_026364043.1:0-111 GCF_001194135.2 Octopus bimaculoides | reverse complement strand
GCTCTGCTAGTATGGCGTTAAAGTTTTCAGCTAGCTTTTTGTGTATTCCTGTCAGATATTTTAACCAGAAGTTGGAGATCTTGTGCCCAGGTGCCTTCGAGTTGCTTAGTC
>NW_026364042.1:0-672 GCF_001194135.2 Octopus bimaculoides | reverse complement strand
ATATATATTCATACATATATATATTCATACATCCATATATATATGATGGTGTCAATCTGAATATCATTACCATAATTATATATCTATAAATCAGTGTCTGACCGCCTGCGTGTCTGACTGAGTGTCTGTCTGCGTGCCTATCAGTCGGCATGCCGTGATATTTTACAATACTCCTTCTCCACCTCGTCGGTCTCATCGAAATCTAATTAATATTTCTTACTAACCTAATATCTAATGATGAGAAAAGCTGAGTTGTGTCACTTGAATATGTTTTGGGTTTCTTTTTCTATGTATGGGATATTCATTTTCTTCTTATTGCAAGAACATATATATAACATATATATATATTTGTTATATATATACATACATGTATAGATATGTATATATATACATATGTATGTAGGTATGCATGTATATACATATGTATTATGTATATGTATATGTATGCATATACATATATACATATATAGGTGTGTGTATACACACATATATACACACACGCACACGCATATATATATATATATATATATATATATATATATATTTGTATATGTGCATTTAAGTATATATGTGTGAGTTTGAATGCATATGTGTGTGTGTGTACATATTTATAAGTATATGTGCATATACAGAATTGTATATACATATACATATATATATATGTATATATAT
>NW_026364041.1:0-431 GCF_001194135.2 Octopus bimaculoides | reverse complement strand
GGTCAGGACCAAACTAAACCCCGAGCAGTTTAACTGGTCCATCAGTCCAGTGTCCAATAGCACCGACCTGCCTCTCCAGGTGCCCACTTGCAAGAGTCGTTGGCATTGATTTTGGCCCCTGTAACAAACTCATATTCCTTTTTAAGATGGAACCAATCATCTCCACTTCAGCTTTATTATTTGAATCAATGACATTTACAATTAAGGCAGCGAGCTGGCAGAATGGTTAGCACACCAGGCAAAATTCTTGGTAGTATTTTATCTGTCTTTACATTCTGAGTTCAAATCCCATTGAGGTGAACTTTGCCTTTCATCCTCTCAGGGTTGATAAAATAGGTATCAGTTGTGCACTGGGGTCAATTTAATCAACTTACTCCCTCTCCCAAAATAGCTGGCCTTATGCCAAAATTTAAAACCAATTATTTCTTCTG
>NW_026364040.1:0-216 GCF_001194135.2 Octopus bimaculoides | reverse complement strand
ATATATATTCAAGACTCTCTCACCTCTGTAAAACTGACTTCTAGAAACAATGTACGTCATCACCATGTTTATATGCGTGCACATACGGGCACTGCTGTCCAGTCTCCTCCTTAACAGCCTTACCACTCATCCTACACCCACTGTGGCTTCCCCTTGATTCCATTCTATTTTCTTGCTACCTAGAGCCATTTAACTGTTAGCCATTCTTCATTCATT
>NW_026364039.1:0-575 GCF_001194135.2 Octopus bimaculoides | reverse complement strand
AGACATATTTATTAGGTTCTGGTTTAGAATGTTTACCGGTATTGTTTATAGTCTTCGTTTATTGTTATCATTGGGATAACGTTTTATTTGACTTTTATTTCCCTTATTTTGTGGAAGGATGTTAATCTTGTTGCTATCGTTAGGTAATTTATGGTTGTGGTTATCTTCGTATTTATTGTTATTATTTAAATTAAAAGCTTTATCATTATAATTATTGCTATTAAGAGTATTATTATTAGTATTGTTATTACTCATATCGGTTTCATAATTAGAATCTATAGAATTAACCTTTTCTCTGTAACCTGCTTTTGATAAAGCTAAGTTGTGAAATTCAGCCTCCTTATTGAAAATGCATTCGTTCGTATAAAGATTGGATAGTCTAAGAGAAATATTTTTGACCAAATTTCTCGTTACTGAGTTTGGATGATTGCTGGATTTACCGATATATTTTAGGTTAGTGGAGGGTTTATGATACGTGAAAAATGTTTTAGTGTGTAGATCTAAAGTGACGTCCAAGAAGTTAGATATAGATGTTTCATCTTCAAATACTATACTAAAGCCCATTCTGCTAAAAA
>NW_026364038.1:0-388 GCF_001194135.2 Octopus bimaculoides | reverse complement strand
ATCTATTAAGAAATATTATTGTTTGATTTCATCAACTACGGGGTGAATTTGTTACGTATGGATCCAATGTGTGTGTGTGTACCTTCATATATATATATATATATATATATATATGTATATATATATATATATATATTATATATATCTTTTTATATATAATAATGATTTTCCTTTTAGTTATTGAATATTGAACTACATAAATATTTGAGTATTTGATGAAAAGAAAAAAAAGAAAGAAAATTTTCGAAAAGTTAGCAGAGAGTAGTTTCGATCTACGGACCTCTGGGTTATGGGCCCAGCACGCTTCCACTGCGCCACACTGCTTCATGGGATTAAATGCGTATATATTACATTTTATTGATTGTTGGTAAATTTCCCTACAAGAATT
>NW_026364037.1:0-246 GCF_001194135.2 Octopus bimaculoides | reverse complement strand
ACACACTTCCTGTTTTGACACCACACTACCTGCTTAACACAAACTTTTAAGACTTTTTTAAAACCTAACACAACTCTCAATTCTCATGCATCCTTATTTTTCCAACCATTATATACATGAATTATCATTGAACTTCAAAAGCTCAAAGACAATATAATGTATTGGTCTATTTATTTTTTTATATATTATATTTTTAATATACTATTTTCTTCATTTTGTACTTCTTTGTAAAAAACATTTTCATTC
>NW_026364036.1:0-250 GCF_001194135.2 Octopus bimaculoides | reverse complement strand
AGTAGACGGCACCTTTGGCACCATGCAGTGGCGACCCGTGCGGGCATTCCAGTACTACTTGATGCCAAAGTTCGGCACCAGTCCTTCCAGTATTCTCCATATGTATATTATTACATATCTCTCCCGCCTGCGTTCCAGGGAGTAGAGACCTAGTGCCTTGCAGTCGCTCCCTGTATTTCATCTGCTGGACTGTGGCGATCTTTTTGTATAATGCCTCTGAATTGCCTCGAGTTCTGCTGTCCGTTTGACA
>NW_026364035.1:0-237 GCF_001194135.2 Octopus bimaculoides | reverse complement strand
GTATATATATATATATATATATATATGTATATACGTATGTGTTTGCATATGCTTGTGTGCCTGTGTTTGTCCCCACAACATCACTTGACAATCGATACTTGTGTGTTTATGCCCTCATAAGTTAGCGGTTCAGCAAAGGAGACTGATAGAATAAGTACTAGGTTTGCAAAGAATAAGTACTGGGGTTAATTTGCTTGATTAAAGGCGGTGCTCCAGCATGGCCACAGTCAAATGACT
>NW_026364034.1:0-221 GCF_001194135.2 Octopus bimaculoides | reverse complement strand
AGAATGAATATAGAAGTGAGATACATAAGGATATTATATTTGCAGTTCCATTATTCAAGTAGAATGGTGTATATAAGTGGTTCAAATATAATATCCTTATGTATCTCACATACCTATTAGATGTACGTATGTAACTATGAGTATGTTTGTACGGATGACGACTAGCACCCATGCCAACGTCGTCTCCTTCATTGACACACGAAACTCAGCTTGCGAAGACT
>NW_026364033.1:0-245 GCF_001194135.2 Octopus bimaculoides | reverse complement strand
TCCCTTATTGGGACTGTCACATTAAGTTGACAGTATACAACTGCTTTATCTTAACATTGCTGCTTAATTCTCTCTGTGAGATTTATAATTAGATCATTTCTAATTTTTGTAATCAGTGAATGTGTTTTCACTAGAAATATATATATTTGTGAGAGGTTGACAGGCATCTTCAGCCACCTGGCTGTGCTACTTCTTGGTGATTATAAAAGACAGTGATAGGGATATAGTTAGTTGTCCACAATTTC
>NW_026364032.1:0-297 GCF_001194135.2 Octopus bimaculoides | reverse complement strand
AAACTGTCGTATGTCCAAATTTGGCCAAATGTGGGATTTTTTATTTTTTTAATTTTTTTTGCAAGATTTAATTTTACTTGAAATAGCTGGTTCTTTTGGTCAAACTATCGTATCTCCAGCTGCTTCAGATGCCAAGATATGAAAATTGTTGTGAAAGTGTAGTACAACGGCTTAGCATTTTTCAAAAGTGTAGTAAGCCCCACATACGACAGTTTTGCAAAAATATTTCTGACTGAAAGATATCATTCAATGCATGGACTTATGATTTTATGCACCCAATAAAGTATTATTGTTAAG
>NW_026364031.1:0-303 GCF_001194135.2 Octopus bimaculoides | reverse complement strand
AGGAACTATTCCAAGTGGTTATCTGTTTTCCTATGTGTTCGTTCCGTGGTCTATAGTTCATTGTTCTGACGTCCTGTACCCTGATATGCATCTATATACACATGTAGATGTAAGTATGTACATATATGTGTGTATACATGCATATATATTCTTTGTATTATGTATATATATATAATCCAAGAAAGTTAGAGAGTTGTGAATCCAACCCAGTAAAGGATTATACATGTGTTGTATATTGTTTTTATTGTCCTCGTAGTTAAAAAAATAAACAAGTAAATTGACATAATACAATGTCTGCAAGTT
>NW_026364030.1:0-258 GCF_001194135.2 Octopus bimaculoides | reverse complement strand
AGGTTGAGGTTATGTAGTGAGTCATTTTGTATGTTATGCAATAGTCATTTCAAGCTTATCACTTACCTATATATATATATATATATATATATATATATTTGTTTTGCAAGCTTTTTTATGTGAAATTGTGTGTTGAAACAGATGTTGTTGTACTTGGGGATGGTCATATGTGTGTCTCACCTTGCTAACTATCAGCCATTTTGTATGAAGACACACATAAGAAAGAAGAAAGCAAAGGACCACTGATGAGGTCACAGA
>NW_026364029.1:0-505 GCF_001194135.2 Octopus bimaculoides | reverse complement strand
TCACCTCCTCTTCTCCCAATATTCTATCCTATTAATCTAGCACTCTCTCTCCCTCACTCCTAATCACTTGCTCATGTGGATCCCACGTTACCATCAGCCATCTTTCTTTCTTCTCCTAATTTGTGCTTCTTTCTTTCTCTCCGTTGTAGCTGAAACAAGGGAGAAGTGTTCTAGTCAATCTTCCGTCCGACCTTGATTTACGCATTCGCCCCCACAACCTCGTTCAGGCTTAGCAGCCCTTCCAGCTTGTTTTCACTCACTTGTTTGTGTTACCAATTTTGGCTCCCCGGAAAATCCCAAATTTTATTTAATATGCCTTGCGAGAGCAACTGTTTTATCGAAATAAGAGATTAATAAAACAGCAAAGAACTGATGAGGGGTCGTTCTTTGTGTTGTTAATCTTGTTTTCCATTTGTGTCTTTCATTATTCAAAAAGATAGTTCATATTCCATGTACTCGTACTTCGATTTTTCTTTTTTGTTCAACACGATTCATAACGTCATGT
>NW_026364028.1:0-523 GCF_001194135.2 Octopus bimaculoides | reverse complement strand
TGATGATGATGATGGTGGTGGTGGTGGTGGTGATGATGATGATGATGATTATGATATGGTGGTGGTGGTTTTGGTGGTGATGACACGATGACAACAACGATGACAATGACAACAACGGCATTGCTGATGGTGATGATGATGAGGAGGAGGAGGAGGAGGTGTGTGCTGCAATCCTTTGGCAGACATTAACAGGTAAAAACAGAAGAAAATAAGACCATTGTGACAGAAGCAGGCTGTTGATCATTTTTGCTTGAAGTGTTTTGAATGTAGAAATGTCTTTGTAATGCGAGTGACTATTATTCTAGGATAGAATTCATTCAATATTTGTCTGATTTTCTATAGCACAATAAGCAGTGTAATTACAGAATTATGTTATTCATGTTTTTAACAATGCCACTATATATGTATCTAATTATATATATGTGTGTGTGTGTGTGTGTGTGTGAATATATATATATATATAGGTGTGTGTATATTTATATATGAATGCATATATATGTATATATATATGTGTATATATATA
>NW_026364027.1:0-280 GCF_001194135.2 Octopus bimaculoides | reverse complement strand
TATACATACATACATATACATCCATAGACGTATATATATGTATATATATATATATACATACATATATATATATTATGTATATATGTGTCAACGTTATATATATATATATATATATATATACACATACATACATATATACATATATATGTACACACGCACACGCGCGCACACATACGTACATACATACATATATATACATATATATACATTTATACATATATCTGTACATATTCTTTCTTTTATCTTTGTACTTGTTTCAGTCATTAGACTGCGGCCATGC
>NW_026364026.1:0-435 GCF_001194135.2 Octopus bimaculoides | reverse complement strand
AGCAAAAATCTCGAGAAGTACGTGGAACAAATAGGGGTTGCAATAAGGGTAGAGCTCTTCCAGAAAACAGCACTGCATTTCGAATACTCCGTTCGAATACTCCGGAAGGTGCTCGAAAAATAAGAGGTGTTACTTTAGTTCACTGATAGTGAACAGCTGACATCGTAGTACATCTCCAGCGTTAGAAGCTTTGCAAAGGCAATAATAATAATAATAATAATAATAATAACAATAATTATACTACTACTACTAATAATAGTAATAATAATAATAATAATAATAATAATAATAATAATAATAATAATAATAATAATAATAATAATAATAATAATAATAATAATAAGGAGGAGGCCGAGGACTTCTACAGCTGGCATTATCAATGAAACTAGCCACAATTGGCCTAGACACCTATCTGAAAAACTCTGAGGACTGGAT
>NW_026364025.1:0-305 GCF_001194135.2 Octopus bimaculoides | reverse complement strand
ATATATATGTACGTGTGTATATAGAAAGTACGATTTATTCGCGATCAAAGTTGTTCGAAAACGAAGATACTATTGTACACACACGCACCTTCGTTTTGGGATCACTACTTCTTTGTTATCTCCCCTTCTTTATAACTCTTGTGTGACCCGTCTGTCCGGCATTCGCCATGACAGATCGCTAACCACTACACAAATTTTTTTCTCTCCTCGGTTCTCTCCTTGTTTCTTTCTGTGTTCCTTTCTGCTGAAGAGCGCAGGCTCGAAACGCTAAAGACTTTCTCTATTTCCGAGCGTTATACTAATAC
>NW_026364024.1:0-1229 GCF_001194135.2 Octopus bimaculoides | reverse complement strand
AAATATAGGTAGTATGTACAATATTAGGAAATATAACAATATCTGTAACAATAGTAAGATTAACATCTCGGAATTAAATCCTAATAGAATTAAGCTTTTAAGTGCGAATGCCAAGACCAAGAATGTGGTTTATCAATGTAAGGTAATGTCTCACGCTGATGTCTCGTTTTACGTAGGTAGCTCATCGACGCAGGTCTCCAAGAGAATATCGAACCATTATTTTTCATTTAGGGATAGGAATAAAGCTAACACCACCGGCCTAAGTAAATTTATTTGGGAACTGAAAGATTGCAATAAACAATTCTCTTTGGAATGGTCTATACTGGCTACCTCAGTTCCCTTCGACATAGGTAAGGATTTTTGTCCTCTTTGTAACTTGGAGCTTTTCCATATTCTGTTTTCCAAGAATCGCCTAGTTAACCAGATAACACAGAGAGCGTATCGACGTCAGCACTGGCAGAGACATACCTTCATTTATTATCATTAATTCCATTCTTCCAACTAGTTTAAGGTTTTAGGTATAATTATAATTATAATTATTATAATTATTATTATTATTATTATTATTATTATTATTATTATTATTATTATTATTATTATTATTTTTATTTAAAAAATTTTTTTAATTATTTTTATTATCATTGCCTTTATTTTTTTACCAAATCTCCTCTGAATAATATCTTTTAATATAATCTTAAATAATACCTATTTCTGCATCCATCGCCAACTTGTCTTTTATTTTCCCCTTCTATAGTTGGTTAAGTAATTCCTTCCCAGTAATGTTACATTAGCTGTCTTTGTACCACTAGTAACTTTAACTAAATATGCCCGAACCTCTCCTTGTAAGCATGTATATAATTGTTATTATTATTTCTCAACAAAATATCTTGTACATTGTTCTACCATTGATTTGCGTTATCATCCGTATATTAATATATTACAAGGCAATGATATTTTATTTATCATGTTTACATTCTTCGCTTCAAATCAGTATGTTATTAATTTTAATATTTTAAATATAATCTTAAACAATATCTATTACTGCCTCCATCGCCACTTATCTTTTATTTCCCCCTTGTATAGTTGGTTAAGTAATTTCTTCCTAGTAATGCTACAATGGTTGTGTTTGTACCATTAGTAACTTTAACTAAATATTCCAGATCTTCTTGTAAGCTTTCATATTATTATTATAATTGTTCAGTAGTTTTATTTTTATAACGTGCTTTCAC
>NW_026364023.1:0-421 GCF_001194135.2 Octopus bimaculoides | reverse complement strand
TTGTACCCCCAACCCCTAACTCTCTCACGTTATATACATATATATATATTTGTTTTGCAAACTTATTGTTTATATGCGTTTTGTTCCATTTATTATTCTTCTTCTTATATATGTATGTATGTATCTTTATGTATGTATATATATATTATATACATGTATGTACATATATATGTATGTATGTATGTACACGTATATATATTTCACGTCCTGACTAACAGAGAACATGAAATCATGGCATAAAAATACAAATTTTAGTTCGAGTAACAACGCTACGTCGAAAAAGTTGATTTTACAGTGTAAGGGAGATAACCGTGCAAGACCCTTGTTTTTTTTTTTCGTTATAAAGGTACAAATCTAGGACTTTTAAAAATAATTATTCTTACAACAAGGTATGTCCTAGCAAAACTGTTTGGTTGATAAT
>NW_026364022.1:0-287 GCF_001194135.2 Octopus bimaculoides | reverse complement strand
TGTATACCTTATACTGTATGTGTGTGTATCTATAATATGTATGCGCGTCACTAATATAACTGTGTGTCGATATGACGTGTATGCATCAAATATACTATGGTGTAAATACATTTTACATGCCGATATAAGTATATATTAAGGCGGCGGGCTGGCAGAAACGTTAGCACGCCTGGTGAAATGCTTAGCGGTATTTCGACTGTCTTTACGTTCTGAGTTCAAATTCCACCGCGGTCGCTCTGCTTTTCATCCTTTCGGGGTCGATAAATTAAGTACCAGTTAAGCACTGG
>NW_026364021.1:0-224 GCF_001194135.2 Octopus bimaculoides | reverse complement strand
TAAGAATAATGGTTTATTGACCAAGAGAAATGAGAATTGCTTTGGTTCCCAAAGAGAACTCCATCTGGTTTTGTTGTTGTTGTGGTAATAATAATTGTTGCATTTTTGTTTATTTTGCTTAGGAAGGGGGTGCCTGATTATACGATTATTATCAACATCATCATCCTAATTATTATTATTATTATCATTATTATCATTACTATCATTATTATTATTATTATTAT
>NW_026364020.1:0-227 GCF_001194135.2 Octopus bimaculoides | reverse complement strand
TAGCTTGCTTACGAACCACATGTTTCCGGGTTCAGTCCCACTGCGTGGCAGCTTGGGCAAGTGTATTTTACTATAGCCTCGGACCGACCAAAGCCTTGTGAGTGGATTTGGTAGACGGAAACTGAAAGAATCCTGTCGTATATATATGTGTGTGTACCCCCCACCATCGCTTGACAACGATGGTGGTGTGTTTACGTCCCCGTAACATTAGCGGTTCGGCAAAAGAG
>NW_026364019.1:0-213 GCF_001194135.2 Octopus bimaculoides | reverse complement strand
AACAGTTTCTTCAATAGCTCTGGAGGTTGGGAATTGTGGAATTGTTGGGATTATTTTAACTTTGGTGTTATATGTATTGCTTGAATTTCTTTGACATATGAAATATATGTATTTTCACTGGGTTTGTAAAAGAGAGTTGTGTAGCTCTCGAGTTTTAGGTATTCACAGACAGACAGACAGACACACATTCTCATCTTTATATATAGATATATA
>NW_026364017.1:0-317 GCF_001194135.2 Octopus bimaculoides | reverse complement strand
CTACAATTAAAATTCATTTGATTCTGTAACTAAATAATCCTCTGCATTTATTTTAATGGCCTATCAATGTATAGAGTGAGTTAATTTGTTGGGAAAAAATTGGGAAAGAAAACTGAAGGAAGTGGACGGAGAAATAACGAATGTAATAATAATAATAATAATAATAATAATAATAATAATCATAATGATGACGATGATGATGATGATGATGATGATAGTGATAAATAAATTCCAAAAAATCTAATTATAAAAAAAATGGGCAAAAAGATGGCACCGGGACCAGATGGAGTTCAAGGTTACTGGGTCAAGAGATTTGG
>NW_026364016.1:0-204 GCF_001194135.2 Octopus bimaculoides | reverse complement strand
ATATATATATATACAAACATAATAGGGTATATATATACAGATATGTGTTCATATAATAATATCTACCAAATGCATTGGTAAGATTAAACATGCAATCGTTACCAAAATAGCAAAAATCCATCCACAAAGGTCTATAATAAACTCCTTATGAATCGATCTACTGATTCCAAACTACAAATTTTTCTCTAAAGTGGATGGCGATAT
>NW_026364014.1:4703-9443 GCF_001194135.2 Octopus bimaculoides | reverse complement strand
ATATATATGCACATACACACATATATATATATACACACATGTATATACAAAATTAGCACTTCTCATAGTAGTTGTAATGAGTCCCTGTATGCTTGAGAGTACGTGTGTGAGATGTAAGAACGTTTAAAGTACGAGATACTTTTTATCGTTCTATCCATAAATTCTAGAAATACATTAATAGACACAAACACACATACACATTATATACATACACACACACATATATATATATATATATATTCCGGTAGATTTTGTTTATTTAAAATGAATTGTTATTCTGTTAAATAAGCAATAAAATCACGCAAGTATTGAGTTCGCTAACAAACTTCTTTTAAATGTAAATACCCTATCTCGCTGTCCGTTGATCTATCAGTTTCTCTGTCCCCCTCTCTCTCTCTCTCTCGCTCTCTCTCTCTACACGCACACATATATATGTATGTACGTATATATGTATATCGTATATGCGTGTGTGCATCTGTGCGTATGGGTCTAACCCATGCTAGAATGGCGAAAGAGACGTTGAAACTATTTTGAGTGTGACCGATACTACATGGGAAATGATTCATTCATTTCTCATTTGCATTGAAGTCAATATCTAGACGTTTATTACGTGTATAAACAAAGGTGTGTAGAATTATTTTTATATAATGAGTGCGTGAAAGTTGATATTATTCTCTGTATGTGTGCATGCGTATCTGCGTGTATATGGAAAAGTGCTTATATATATATATATATGAATATAATATACAATATATATATATACATATATATATGTATACATATATATATATATACATATATATATATATATATATACATATATATATATGTGCGTGTAAAGATCTATAATTATACGTAAGTATGCTTGAAAAATATGTGTGTACGTATATCTTACAATAATTTAGAAGTTACGGCGATAATGATTCGCAAATCTACATTCGTATAACACTACATTTCTGAAATATCGCACACAAAAATCGAGAAAAAAGTAGAAAAAAATTGAAAAATGGACAGACACATAAAAATCGGTGTTGAAAAAAAAAATCATTTAAACAAATGAAAAAGAGAAAAACTAAGTGGAATTTAGTTTCATAAGAAAAAAAAAAATGTATATATATAAAGTGGCAAAAAATTTTCAAAGCAAAAAAGAAAAAAAATTGTATATATATATATATATATATGTTTATGAAATTAAGAAAACGTATCTATTTTCTTCAGTGGTCAGTCAGGAAAATATTAAGAAATGTAAAAAAATAGATTGAAAAAAAAAGAAAAAAGAAAAGAAAAGAAAAAAAAGCCTGAAAAACATGTAAATGGTCAATAAGAAAATCTAAGAAAAACTGTGTTCGTGGTAGCAATGTTGGTGTGCTCGTGTGATCGCAAAAAAAAAAAAAAATGAAAATGAGAAAAAAATCAACAACAAATAACCTCCTTTTTTTTTTCCATGTAAAGTCTACTTTTAGAAAGTAAGAGAAAAGCCCGTCTCGTTAAAGTACTAGCTTCCATAACAGTCGCCAATATATATATATATATATATATATATATATATATATAGATAGATAAGACGCACGTGCATGTTATGCATAGGTGTATGTAGGTATATACATATATTTTCCTCGTTTTGTCTGACTTTTTTCGCTTTTTGTATTCACATATTGCCCCCTTACAAACTCTTCTGTCCGCTGTTAAACCATGTTCTGTTACGTAAGCGAGAAAATCCTCGCCTCAACGCATCACCAAAACCACCACCGCCACCACCATCAACACCATTACCATCATCAACATCAACACCAGCATCAACAACAACAACAACATCAACAACAACAACAACATCAACATCAACTACAACAACAGCATCAGTTCAACCATCACTTTCCACAAAAACAACAGCCCAGACAACACCAGCAACACAAACAACAACACCAACATTACAACCACAACGACGGCGACCACCACCACCGACACCACCAGCAAGCTGTAAAAGTTAACCCGAAAGCAAAACGAGAAGAGAAAAGCATTTTTCTACAATATGCCGAATGCAAACAATCGCAATCATGTTTCGCCTTCATGGAACTTTTTATCGTTCTCCTGTCCGAAATACCAAACAGTTATAGTACCCCCTCATCACTTGCCCGTAATATTTGCTCAGCTAATTGGCAAACGGGATCAAAGCCAATCAAATTTCTTGTTGCAAATTGATTATGATAATATACGAACGTTATTCATAATCATAATTCTGACATGCGCACAAGGGTGCCGCATATATAAATCAGAAATAGCAAAACGCCAACTTTTGTCATTTGGGAGTCTACAAATATTCAGTATGTCACGTCGAAAGCAGTCGCATCCGAAACATATAGAAAACGAACATCATGTTTTCCTTGATAATAACGGTAAGCCATCTTTTATTCTATACATCTATATATATTTAGAAAATCTATTTGCCTTTCTTTCGCTCGTTTCTGTTTACGAAAATGAACTCTTTAATGTTCATTGTTTTTTTGTTGTTTATTTTTTGTGCCATTTTTACATTTTCATTTTATTTGTTTATTTTGCATTTTTTTCTTCTCTATTCTTCTTGCTCCTCCTTCTCCTCATCCTGCTGCTCCTCCCCTCCTCCTCACTCTCCTCCCCCTCTCTCTTTTCCTCTTTCTCGTCGTTCACTTTTTCTCTTACTTTCTAACTTTTTCACCTACTCCTTCGTTTTTTCTGTCTCTCTCTCCTTCGAAAAGTCTCTCTATTTTTCTCTCTCCTTCCAGTTCAGCCCTCTCTAAGTGTTTCCTTTTTTTTACACGAGGGGCACGTGTTCGTATATATGTATGTATACACACACACACACACACATATATATATATATGATATAATACATATATATGATATATTATATATACATATCATATATTATATACATAAATGTCTATTATATAGACATTTATATATTTCATGCATACACACACATACACATGTACATAGATATTTGCTTTACCTTGTGCATATACACAACACTTTTCATGTATTGCATATGTATAAACTTTTAGGGCCAACAATATTTACATATACGTATGTATATGGTGTCTGATACTCAAATACAACCACGAATATGCACGAGTATATTATATATCAAGTAAATCATTCTGTTTGTATGTGTGTATTTGTGTGTGTGTGTGTACATACACTGTCATGAATCTATGCATCATCTTTAATTATTTGTTTTTCTGGTTTGTGTTGGCTTTACACATTTTTCGGAATAAGGATGAGACGAGTAGTGAAGTTAGCATCACCATCACTGCCTAAATCATCACCATCATCGTCTTCTTCAACAGCAACAATAACGAGTAAAAACAACAATTGCAACATGTAGTAGTACTATTAGTAGTAATTTTGATAGTAGTAGTTTGATTGATTGTAGTAGAGTAGATTTACAGTGAATATTTAAAATAAAATTTAAAAAAACACACGTATTATCTGATCGATTTTGATCGATTCTCCTTGTTTATAGATTATTATTATTATTATTATTATTATTATTATTATTATTACAAATTTTTAAAAATTAGATTTCGTGTATATTGATTCCGATTATGATGTTCTCATTATAATTGTTTAATTATAATTTTCTCTTTTACACTTGTTTAGACAAAAGACTCCAAGAAATATCGAACAATTTCATTACAAGAGTTGTTTGTTGATCCGTTAGTGTTTAAACTGGGTTGCTACCAAGACGTATACTTCTTGTGACTACAGCTGTATAAGGGTGTTACAGAAAGAAAAGTAGTTTATAGTGATTCACATCATTGCAGTGATCGAAAGCACTCGCACCAATACATATATAAATACATATGAATTTACACACACGTATAAAATGGAAAAGCACAGTACAACAAATAAATCTGGAAAATATTTTCGCTGTCTGTGAGGTGGAAGTTTGCAAAAGGCAACACCTCATATTTATCTATAGGACGTTTTCTCTACAGCAAATAATTATTTTTCTACTCTCTTTATATGCCTGTGATTTTAAGAAGAAATGCTATTCCTTTTCTATGTACACACACAGACACACACACACACACACACGCACATATATGTGTATATATATATATATATATATATAATACTATATCACTATAATATATCATGTTTGTATATACCTACACATACATACATATATCTGTATGGATTTGCACTATTTACACCACCTGTCCTCGTCTGTTGTTATTTTTTGTATATTCTCCCATATATATATATATATATATATATATATATATATATGTATGTATGTATGTATGTATGTATGTATGTATATATATATGTATATGTGCATTCATATATGTGTATATATATAAATGTATACATATATATATATATATATATAAAAGGGACTAAAAGAACTCATCAGGTTCATTAATCACTTTAGTGACGCATGTATTTCGGCCTTTAGATTGTAAAATTACAAATTAGCCTCCCCTATAATATATATATATATATGTATGTATGTATAGATAGATAGATAGATAGATAGACAGATATGGGTGACTTTATATACATACTATAGTGTATGTTTGCATACACACGCACACACACATATGTATATATATATGTATATACAAATATATATATATATACAAATATATATATATATACATATTTAAGATTCATTGGAATCATCATTAATGACAATTTCAGTCAAATATGTGTGTGTATATATATATATATATATATATATATATATATATATATATA
>NW_026364014.1:0-2233 GCF_001194135.2 Octopus bimaculoides | reverse complement strand
TATATATATATATATATATATATATAAATATAATATATACATACGTACATACATATATATATATATATAATATATACATACGTACATACATATATATATATATGTATATATATATATATGTATATATATATATATACACACACACACATATATTATATATATATATATATACATATATATGTATACGTATATAGACATATATATCTATATATATATATGTATACATATATAGACATATATATGTATACACATATATGTATATATATTTATACACACACATATATATGTACACAGTCACATATATTTCTGTGTGTGTGCATATGTATATTGACATATTTCTGTCGTTATGTAAACAGGTCGTTTTGTATATGTGTCCGAAACTGATTATAGATCCTTCTCTAGATTTATTTATATATAAACGCTCGAATATATATATATATATATATATATATATATATACATATATACACGCATACACACACACTCATATATATATGTGTGTGTATGTGTTTTTATTTATATATATTGCGTGCGCTTATACGCACGCACACATGTGTAAATACATATATTCAGACCTATAACTTGAGATTTGTGTATATATATATATATATGTATATATATGTATATATGTATATATATGTATATACTCTTACTTGTTTCAGTCATTTGACTGCGGCCATGCTGGAGCACCGCCTTTTTTATAGTCGAGCAAGTCAACCCCAGAGCTTATTCTTTGTACACACATATTATTATAGTTGTAGTTGTTAAGTTACAATACTGTAACAATGATACCGAGATGATTGTGTTCTTTATGGAGGCCCTTCGTCCATAGTATTTTACAGGTATATACAGACATATTCGTGTTGGACATTCGGAATTAACCCTGTAGCAAATAATATAGAAAGCGAGTAATGCCTTACAGTACTTAATTTCAATAATGATTACAATTATAAAAATAGCAACAACAACAACAAGAAAATTGAGTGACTGAAGACGTGGCTATCATGTCTTTCGATTAGATGGAAATTATAGATAAATCTTCAAATTAACTCCTAACATTTTAAATAAAATAACGAATTTTATAGTATAGTATTTTTTGTATATGGATTACCGTTGTAACTTCAACTGCATTATCCAACACAAGTAAATGAAGCAGCCACTATTCTCTCTTTTGACTTGCTAGAAATTGTAGCAAAATCCACTCAAATTATCTCCTACCATTTCAGAAATAAAGACGGTTATTCTATAGCTAAGTTTTAGAATTGCTCTTGTTTGAAAATCTAAAGGAGGATAACGGCTCGTAGGGCTTTGACCGTTAAGGAGTTTCGAACAGGCTCATATGCTACTAAACAACGCGACCATCAAGAACAAGAATATTTATGAACAATAATATGAATAAACAACAACACGGATTTCTGGTTGAAGGGGTTCAATATATGGGCCCACTTTGTATGTATACGTTTCAATAGACCCCTGTTGATATTTTCCTTCATTGAATTATTGGGTGTAGTGGCATAAATAGGATAACTTGGGTCCTGGCGAGATTTGAACTTCAACAAAAATTAAAGGGACGTTATTAAATACCTTAGTGTATTTTGCGGAAGTTTAATTTTTCGTCTTCTGTATAAAATGACCGAAATACAACCAGGTAGATTTCATTAACTCTAAAACTACGACAAGTGTAAACGAAGAATGGAATATGAAAAATATAGTAATTATATTAAAAAAAAATTGTCCATTAATAATTTAAATTATCAGCCGAGTAGTGGATACATAATTACGTGTATACACACACACACACACACACACAGACACACACACACACACACACACACACACACGCACATGCTGTGCGTGTATATGAACATAGATGTATATATGTACATGATTGTCTTTGTGCCTATATATATAAATGTATGTGTGTGTGTGTATATATATATATATATATATATACATATATATATGGATATATGTATGTATATGTATGTGTATGCATGTATGTATATGTATGTGTATGCATGTATGTATATGTATGTGTATGTATGTATGCATATGTATGTGTATGTATCTATATGTATATATTATATTAATGTGTGTATATATATACATATATATGTATATGCATATATATATATATATGTATATATATACATATATATGTAAAGATATAAATATATATATAGATATATATATATATCTGTATGTATATAAATATATATATATCTGTATGTAT
>NW_026364013.1:0-213 GCF_001194135.2 Octopus bimaculoides | reverse complement strand
TATGGATGTGTATCTCCATATGTGTGGATGTGTGTCTCCATATGTGTCCCTGTGTGAAGTGAAGTGTATGTGTATATATGGTCATGTGTTTCAGTCTTCATATATGTATGTGTGCTTGTCTGTTCATATAACCAATGTACCTGTATGTCTATCTGTTTACTTTCATATCCATATGCATATACATATACTATATACATACACACACACATACAT
>NW_026364012.1:0-838 GCF_001194135.2 Octopus bimaculoides | reverse complement strand
CACACACACACACACACAAATATACACATATATACGACAGTCTTCTTTCAATTCCGTGTACGAAATCTACTCACAAAGTTTTGGTCGGCCTGAAGCTATAATATATATATTCGTTTTGCAAGATTCTTGATGTGAAGTTGTGTGTTGAAACAGATATTGTTGTATTTGGGGATGGTCATGTTGCCAGTTTAGCCAATAAAAACACACGCACTATATATTTGGTGTTAATTTGCTTCAGCTTTATTTTATTTTTTACATTAATCGTATTTCGGCCAGAGTTCTTTCGTCACACTTCTGTGACCTCATCAGTGGTCCTTTGCTTTCTTCTTTCTTATTTGTGTGTCTTTCCTTACTAACGATCAGCCATTTTGTATTTTGTATTCCTATTGTATGTGTCTTTATTTGCGCATGCGTATACCCCTATGTGTGTCTATGTTTAGTAAGTACTTGTGTGTGTATGGGGGGGTGCCTATATTGTCTGTATCACCTGTTTATACACGTTCGTTTGATTTGTTTTTTAATTATTTGTTCATGTGTTTATACCTACTTATTATTTTTCTATTCTTTCTTTTTTTATAAATAAATATATATACATATATATATAGATACATACACACTTTTATGAATTTGTGTTGCAAAGATACTTGATGTGAAACCCGTGGTTTGAATCAGATACTATATATTTCTGTATTGCCCTCAGGGGGCTAAACATTGAGGGGACAAACAAAGACAGACAAAGGGATTAAGTCGCTTACATCCACCCCAGTGCGTAACTGGTACTTATTTAAATCGACCCCAAAAGGATGAAAGGCAAAGTCAACCTAGGTGGAATTTGAAC
>NW_026364011.1:0-281 GCF_001194135.2 Octopus bimaculoides | reverse complement strand
GCTTACACCTTCCCTTTCCTTAGAAGTAATTGTCCCTTATGCTATCACCAATAGGTAAGAGACAAAAGATCAGAGACAGTTAGAACTTTTGTCTAGAATCAATTACTAGCCTGATAGACTCGGCTATGTCAAGATGGATTCATGTATTCCTCCCACTTGGATTTTTATGTATTCTTTCTCCCACTTGGATTTGAAATGTTGCCACAATTATAACATGTCTATTCTACTATTATTTTCTGCATTTTCGTGCAGCTGAAGATTGTTCTACATATTGCATTTAA
>NW_026364010.1:803-1823 GCF_001194135.2 Octopus bimaculoides | reverse complement strand
CCTCCAGAAGTGCACTGACATTTGTTGCAATCATTATACCATATAGAACCAATGTCGTAACGCTTACCTTTGTAATTGCAGTTACATGGACTTGTTGTGCAACCAATGGTACCATCATCTTTGCATGTGCACGTATTGCAGTCTTTTCTAAATGTAGCACTTATTTGGTAGGTGTTTCCATTGTAAATACAGTTACAAGGGTTATTTGTACAGCTTACTCTACCATTCACTTCACACGTACATGTATTACAACCCTGTCTAAATTTTTGACCTACATTGTAAATCTGGTTGTTGTAAGTACATTTGCAAACTTTGGTTGGACATTGAACATATCCAGTTGATAAACATTGGCATTGGTTACAATCTTCATAAAATTTCTGACCAATTCTATAAGTTTGTCCTTTGTGGGTACATCGACACGTTTTATATGTGCACTCAACTTGACCGTTAATTTGACATGTACAAGTATTGCAGTCATCGTTGAATTGTGCTCCGAAATTATAAACTCTGGTTTTGTAAGTACAGGTACATGGGTTTGTCGTGCAGTCTACACTTCCATCGGCTTTGCATGTGCATGTATTACAGTCTTTTCTAAATGTATCACTTATTTGGTAGGTGTTTCCATTGTAAATACAGTTACATGGCTTATTTGTACAGCTTACTCTACCGTTCACTTCGCACGTACATGTATTACAACCCTGTCTAAATGTTTGACCTACATTATAAATCTGGTTGTTGTAAGTACATTTGCAAACTTTGGTTGTACATTGAACGTACCCGGTTGCTAGACATTGACATTCGTTGCAATCTTCTGAAAATCTGTCACCAATTCTATAAGTTTGTCCTTTGTGTGTACATTGGCAGAGTTTGTTTGTGCACTCAACTTGTCCGTTATACTGACATTTACAAGTGTTGCAGTCATCCTTGAATTGTGCTCCGAAATTATAAACTCTGGTTTTGTAAGTACAGGTACATGGATTTGTCGTGCAGTCTACACTACCATCGGCTTTGCATGTGCAC
>NW_026364010.1:0-591 GCF_001194135.2 Octopus bimaculoides | reverse complement strand
TCCATCGGCTTTGCATGTGCATGTATTACAGTCTTTTCTAAATGTATCACTTATTTGGTAGGTGTTTCCATTGTAAATACAGTTACATGGCTTATTTGTACAGCTTACTCTACCGTTCACTTCGCACGTACATGTATTACAACCCTGTCTAAATGTTTGACCTACATTATAAATCTGGTTGTTGTAAGTACATTTGCAAACTTTGGTTGTACATTGAACGTACCCGGTTGCTAGACATTGACATTCGTTGCAATCTTCTGAAAATCTGTCACCAATTCTATAAGTTTGTCCTTTGTGTGTACATTGGCAGAGTTTGTTTGTGCACTCAACTTGTCCGTTATACTGACATTTACAAGTGTTGCAGTCATCCTTGAATTGTGCTCCGAAATTATAAACTCTGGTTTTGTAAGTACAGGTACATGGATTTGTCGTGCAGTCTACACTACCATCGGCTTTGCATGTGCACGTATTACAGTCTTTTGTAAATGTATTACCTATTTGGTATGTGTTTCCATTGTAAAGACAATTACAAGGGTTATTAGTACAGCTTACTCTACCATTCACTTCACACGTACATGTATTACAACCCTG
>NW_026364009.1:0-245 GCF_001194135.2 Octopus bimaculoides | reverse complement strand
TATATATATATATATATATATATATATATGTACATATATATGTATATTTGTATATGTACATATATATGTATATATATATATATATGTATATGTACATATATGTGTATATATATGTATATGTACATATATGTGTATATATTATATATATATGTATATGTACATGTATGGTTATATATATGTATATGTACATATGTGTTTATCATCATCATCATTTAACGTCCGCTTTCCATGCTAGCATGGGTTGG
>NW_026364008.1:0-369 GCF_001194135.2 Octopus bimaculoides | reverse complement strand
CATACACACATTGTCACACATGCTCACGTATACACATGCAGAATATGCATTCGCACACACACATACTCAAAGATATCTGTGTGAGATTTTAATTTCTTATCTTCATTTAAATGTTGAATCAAGCAATTAAATGTTAAGGACCTGCAATAGAATAATTCTTTGCTGCTGCCGTTGTTGCTTCTGCTTCTTCTTACATAGTCAAAGTTTAGATTGAGTAGACTTATCATCGAAGGGGTTCCAAATGGTGACCATCCCGTAATTTATTCAGGCATTTCTCTATACGATAGACTAAAATATGAACTTTGGTTGCTCTGTCTAGCAGTTTCATTAACCACATCATCACATCCTCTGTGTGAGTTTGTGTTTGTG
>NW_026364007.1:0-202 GCF_001194135.2 Octopus bimaculoides | reverse complement strand
ATGTGTGTATGTATGTATTAGGGACGTCGTATATATGTTTATGTGTATGTGTCTATGCATGTAGCGGTTTGTACGTATTACTTATGTATGTTTTTACGTATACATGTGTGTATTTATAAATACATACGTGTATGTACTTATGTATGCATATGTGTATGTACTTATGTATGTATTTATGTATGTATTATGTATGTATGTATGT
>NW_026364006.1:0-202 GCF_001194135.2 Octopus bimaculoides | reverse complement strand
GTTGTCCCGCAGAAATCTCCAATTGTCTTCCACGCTGTATGATGCTATATATCCTTCTATTTCGTCAAATGCTTCGAGTAACTTGTCTCTAAGTCTCTGTCCATTTGCAGGGTCTTTAAGCTTTCACACCCTTCTCCTCCAAGCCAGACTACTTCTGGGCACCCATTTTGCCTTGATTCCAAAGTCGCTAACTACTAATCTA
>NW_026364005.1:0-282 GCF_001194135.2 Octopus bimaculoides | reverse complement strand
TGTGTGTGTGTGTGTGTGTGTGTGTGTGTGTGTACGTGTGTACGTGTGTGAATGTATTATATCTTACATGTTATGTACGAAATCATGAGAAAATCGTAAAATCGTTTAGAATCCTAAGTAATATTATTATTAATCTTTTATGGGTGTTTTTATGACTGAGCTATTTACAATTTCTGAAATCGCTAAGCATGCATTATAGGTTTATTTTCTGTAATAGACATCAATAGTAGATGTGCGTTATTCTTGTTGGTGCTGTTGTTGTGGCTTGTTAAACATGAATGT
>NW_026364004.1:0-239 GCF_001194135.2 Octopus bimaculoides | reverse complement strand
TGAGCGCGTGTTTGTGCTTATACATTATATATAATACTCATAGCAGTTTCTGTCGATCAAATTCAATTGCAAGGCAATGATCGGCCCGAGGTTACAATAGGAGACGCTTAGCCAGGGTGACACGCAATTAGATTGAACCTGGAACCATGTGATTGCAAACAGTACTGTCACACATTCATACATACATGCATACATACATTCACATACATACATGCATGCATACATACATACATACATAC
>NW_026364003.1:0-1629 GCF_001194135.2 Octopus bimaculoides | reverse complement strand
CACACACATACACACGAGCGGAAGTCAAAACTTATCTGCACTTTCACTATAACATATCTTTATTATTTTATAATTCTCACACTACTTTCTGCGCATGCCTGCTTAGAGTTGGTATTATTGCGGTCATATGATCGAAGTGATCTCACCATTTTTCTTTCTGACTTTACAATGTAAGCACGGTCGCTCCACTAGCAATATGCGCCAAAGAAGAACAGGTCGGCCCCGTGTTTCTCGAGCCATGCCGGTAGAGCTTATCCCGAACGGGTAGAGCTTCTCGATAGCACTGCCAGGCCAGGGATCTCTGGAAGTTGTCCATAGGTCCCGGCCCGAAGGTCGTCTTAAACAGGTGGGTCAGGTATTCCTCGTCGACGCCCAGGTTCGGAAATATATCAGGTGCTGAAATTCATCGGACGCTTTTACCACCAAACGGGAACAGTGCACTACCGCGTAGATGTGTGTATGTGTGGATCGAGAAGTTTAAAAGTGGCCAGACAATCATGACGTACGAAGAGGGAGCAGCATACCCCTGGACCTCCACCACTGTCGAGAAGATTCAACAAGTTCAAGAGATGGTAGTTGTGAACCGGCGAGTGTTCATCGATGAGATAGCTCATTCTCTGTAGATTAGTCATGGTTCTTATTTCTTTATTGCCCACAAGGGGCTAAACACAGAGGGGACAAAAGAAAGGATGAAAGGCAAAGTCGACCTCGGCGGAATTTGAACTCAGAACGTAACGGCAGACGGATCCATCATTATAGGGCAGGATCGAAAAGACAGCGTATGTACTGGAAACATCCTGGCTCACCAGGGAAAGGTGATACTAACCCTATTTTGGGACTCAAAATTACCTATGCTGGAAGACTACCTGGAAAAGGGGTGTACGATCAACAGTGCAGGATACAGTGCTTTGCTGGCCAACAAACTGACACCAGCAATTAGATAGATAGATAAATAGATAGATAGATAGATAGATAGATAGATAAATAGATAGATAGATAGATAGATAGATAGATAGATAGATAGATAGATAGATATGTGTATATATATTTATCCCCCATTCATGTTTCTATATATTACTAAGAGCATGTTGTTATCCCCTGAAACGACCAAATACTCGACCAGAACTATACTGAAACACGTTCACTACACCCACATATCTATAGATTCTAGCATCAAACAACCATATGCATACTCTGTATGGCATGAATGCACAACAAACAGAAGTGACGGTGTTGTTACAAAACTTTGAGATTTTTAAGCAGAACTTCTCGTTTTTTAGGTGTCAAGGCATTTAAAGTGGATTGCGAAGAAATGGCAAAACTGCACTGTGCTAAGAGCTTTAAGCCTGCTGCCACAACCGATAAAGAAACATTCTGCAGGTATGTATGTATGTATGTATGTATGTATGTATGTATGTATGTATGTATAGATAGATATCTTTCTTTTATTAGCCACACAGGGCTGCACACAGAGGGGACAAATATAACTGTAGAGCTTTTCTTTAAAAATTTAAAAAAAAAGGTAAAATAAAAATTAAAAAATCCGATCAAAAGGGATCGGTAGGGGCCAAAAAAAAAGGGTATCGTATATCACAGAAAATGTCAATAGTTTAAAATGGGGTAACATTA
>NW_026364002.1:0-216 GCF_001194135.2 Octopus bimaculoides | reverse complement strand
TGGCGGAGGCCTTGGATTTAGGTCTCACTTGGCTTGCTGGGTCTTCTCACGTACAGCGTATTTCCAAAGGTCTCGGTCAGATGTCATCGCCTCAGTGAGGCCCAATGTTTGAAGGTCGTGCCTCACCACCTCATCCCAGGTCTTCCTTGGCCTACCTCTTCCACAAGTTCCCTCAACTGCTAGGGAGTGGCACTTTTTCACACAGCTATCGTCATC
>NW_026364001.1:0-247 GCF_001194135.2 Octopus bimaculoides | reverse complement strand
ACTGGCAGATGTATTTCTTGCTTCTTACATGTCACCAGTCCATAGAGAATGTACTGAGCTGACAATGGTAATTGTTCTGAGACCTTTTTACCAAATACGAGATTTTTTATTACTCCACGGTAGACTGCAGTAAAAAGGCTTTCAGAAGCTTAAATATATCCGAATCATATTTGAACTGATCTAAAGTATGTTTTTCGTACATATATACATACATACATACATACATACGTACGTACATACATACATA
>NW_026364000.1:0-563 GCF_001194135.2 Octopus bimaculoides | reverse complement strand
ACCCTTTTGCATCGATTCATCCCTCTCACCCGACCCACTGCACGTTGTTTACCCTGAAGTATTGATCTTGATCCGTGATAATATAAACTGGTAATTGTTTGTGACTTTAGCTAAATTGAATTTATTGATTCCACTCCCGCGGTTATCCATAAGATCTATTTTAGAATTACAGACATATTATTTTCCTTGAGTATGCTACACAATGAAATTAGAGGAAATGCAAAGGAGATACAAATATAAAACTTAGAAGGAAACAGGACGGCCTCTGACCGTTTCCGAAGTGTCTAAATTAAAATAGGCACGTGGCCTGAGAGAGAAAGTTCTTGAAAGGAAATTGAAATGAAAGAGAGAGAAATTGAACTAACAAATTTTGCATATTAAATTGCATATATTTCAGTGAATAACTAATTGGTCGGGTTCGAGTTTTCTACCAAAGAAATAAATAATATTGTATAAAATACTCTCGTAATTTCATTCTACCACTGTCTCTCACGACCTCCCTCTCTTTCTTTTTCTTTCTCTCTCTATCTTCTTATACACTGTATATATATATATATATATAT
>NW_026363999.1:0-465 GCF_001194135.2 Octopus bimaculoides | reverse complement strand
GAGACTTAGAAATATTAATAACTCTATTATATATATATATATATATTTATTGTGCTTTTAATTATTAATTTTTTTTGTATGTGACAGTGGATTTTCATCGATGAGTTCATGAACCTTGGTTCTTTTCCCTAAAACTATATATATATATATGTATGTATATATGTATATGTGGCTAGCTGGCAGAATTGTTAGCATGCCTGTCAAATGGCTTAGTGGAATTTCATCTGGGTACACCCAGCCATTTGACCATGAATCCTAAGACAAGAAAGAATCGCCCATATCAAATTTACATGTGTATATATATATATATATATATATATCATCATCATCAATGTTTAATGTCCGCTTTCTCTGCTGGCATGGGTTAGACGGTTTGGCTGAGAACTGGTGAGCTAGAAGCTGCACCAGGCTCCACTCTGGTCTGGCAAAGTTTCTACAGCTAGATGCCCTTCCTAATGCCAACCA
>NW_026363998.1:0-793 GCF_001194135.2 Octopus bimaculoides | reverse complement strand
AGAATGCACTCACACATTTTTGCACACACACACACACGCGCGTCGGTCTACCACGCAATTTCCACCAAGCAAAATCAACTCACAAGGCACTAGTGAGCCAAGGGTTCCAGCAGAAGACAAGTGACCAAGGTGCCGCGCAGTGGGACTAAACCCGAAAGCGAAACTTTTTAACATCACCGCCATCGACGATCGCAAGATCGTAGTTTCGATATCCAGAGCGGGAGTTCCTTTCTGTTCTTGAAAGAAACACTTCATTTGACATTACTCCAGTCCACTCAGCTGTAAATAGATAACCCTGCAACGGCGTGGCTTTCTATTTAGAGGCAAGGCTGGCTTACCCGCCAAGCCAGCGGGGTGGCATCATTCGAAATCTACAGCAGGGGTTCTCAACCATTTTTTACCCATGGACCCCCTTGATTACTATTTTATTCTGGTGGACCCCCATAGCTATTCGATATTCATAAACTAGTTTTATAGAAGCTTTTTTTCTAAATTCCTATCTTCTTTGTACACGCATTAAGTTGTGTAGTTTGAACGATGTAAAATGTTAGAGAACAAAGCCTGGGTGTTTCTTGTTATACATATCAATACATAAATCTAAAGCGAAATTCTTTCAGAGGCCCTGAAAATGCTATTGTGGTGACTCAATTTATTATTTTGTTATGTCGACCACCAAAAATCTTATATGGACCTTCAAGAGCCACATGGACCCCGGTTGAAGAAGAAGAAGAAGAACAACAACAACAACGACAACGACGACAACAACAACAACAACTGCAACAAAAATAACAAA
>NW_026363997.1:0-412 GCF_001194135.2 Octopus bimaculoides | reverse complement strand
GGACCCCAGTTATGAACTCATTTGCATACAGCCAATCAGAGTTCAGCTATCAAGCTAATTTATGAGTGCATAACAAGTGACGGGGGAATGAGATAAGGTCACTTGAGTAAGGAATGACCATGCTTCTTTTCTCTTTTGATAATGCTTCTTTTCTCTTTTGATAATGCTTGTTGTTCTTGTTCTTGTTTCAACCATGGCTGCCTCTGCGTAGTTATTTGTGTTGTTTACTTGGTAAAACAGTAAGGGGAGAGCGTTGCTAGCACATCACCCTCTACCCACATTCTCCCCATCCACAGCTTTACCCTATAGGGCCCGAACAAAATCCGATAATAGGTAGAGATGCAAATCTAAATTACTTGTCTCCTTCTAAAATCAGGCATAACTTGGCGATTGGTCGACTTACAACACCGTT
>NW_026363996.1:0-280 GCF_001194135.2 Octopus bimaculoides | reverse complement strand
ACAATTGCAGCGTAGATGTTTGTAAGCCATTCAAGAACACACACACACACTTTAGTCTCAATATTTTCTTCGCTTTGAAACTGAGACTTGTTCACTGACAAAACAGATACAAAACGAGTTTTTGTCAGGGTTTTGTCTCTGTTTCAAAGAACGAAAATATTTAGACACAAATGAAATTTAAATGTTGCAGTGTTGTTCTGGAATTGCTTACAAACATTCTTACACGCTGCAAATTGTTTGTAAATATTCACCCTTACCCTGCCCCTAATTACAAAACTTT
>NW_026363995.1:0-212 GCF_001194135.2 Octopus bimaculoides | reverse complement strand
TCATTAGTAAAACGTGTGGTCGAGCATTGTCATGAAGAATGATTGGCCCTATTCTGTTGATCAGTCTGGGACGGAGGAGAAGCAGTTTTTCATTCATTTTGGTAATTTCATAGCAATATGTTTCTGCAGTAATGGTTTTTCCGGGTTCTAAGAAGTTATAGGGGATGGGTCCAGCAGTACACCACCAAACAGTCACCATAACCTTCTTTTTG
>NW_026363994.1:0-317 GCF_001194135.2 Octopus bimaculoides | reverse complement strand
TGTCTGTGTGTATGTATATTATATATATAATATACATACACACAGACACAATATTGCTATGTGTGGGTGTCACGTTTGTTGTCCTCTTTAACAATTTTATACCTGCTATATTGGGTAACCCGTTACATCACCTACACAACGTACCTAGTCGTTCAGATAACCTGGGAACTAAGCCACCATGCTTTATATGTATCTATATGAGACCAAAGTCTACGCACACCACTAGAAATATATATATATATATATTTCTAGTGGTGTGCGTAGTTTTGTCCATTATTATGATTGACCGTTGACTGAACACTATTCAATTTTTTTTC
>NW_026363993.1:0-293 GCF_001194135.2 Octopus bimaculoides | reverse complement strand
CACACACACACACACACACATATATATATACACACATATATATGTATATACACACGCACACATATATGTATATATGTATATCTGTGTATATATATATATATATATAAATATGTTAGCATATTATGAGTGTGTACATATTTGTATGTGCATATGTTTATATATATATATGTGTGTGAGTTTGCATGTATGTGTGTGTGTGTGTGTGTGTGTGTGTGTGTGTGTGTGTATACCTGTATGCATATGCATACATACACACATTTATATACATACATATATTCATAAATACATACACG
>NW_026363992.1:0-322 GCF_001194135.2 Octopus bimaculoides | reverse complement strand
ATATACCAATACATTATATCGTCTTTGAGCTTTTAAAGTTCAATGGTAATTCATGTAGATAATAATTAGAAAGATTAGGATGCATGAAATTGAGAGTTGTGTTTTGACAAAGAGTCCAGAACTCCAACTAAAGAGTATAAAACCCACAGAATTGTCTTCCTTTAAACACACTTCCTGTTTTGACACCACACTTCCTGCTTAACACAAACTTTCAGCCCTTTTTTTAAAGCAAAACACAACTCTCAATTTCATGCATCCTAATCTTTCTAACCATTATCTACATAGATTACCATTGAACTTTAAAAGCTCAAAGACAATATAA
>NW_026363991.1:0-482 GCF_001194135.2 Octopus bimaculoides | reverse complement strand
TAGGCCTCACCGAGGCAATGACTAGTGACCGAGACCTTTGGAAATATGCTTTGCTTGAGAAGACCCGACAAGTCAACTGAGACCATAACCTGTGGCCTATGCCAGTGGTGTAACTAGCCCACTTATGTGTACCTTTCTTTCATTGGACACTAAACTCTGCTTGCGAAGACCTGTTGAGGCAAGTGAAATCAAAATCAAATTCGATGACAGCACCGCATGACTGGCATCCGTGCTAGTGGAGCGCTAAGAGCACCATCTGAGCGTAATCATTGGCAAGGCCACTGACTGGCCCCCATGCCAGTGGCACGTAAAAAGCACCATTCAAGCGTGATTGTTACCAGCGTCGCCTTACTGGCACTTGTGCCGGTGGTAAGTGAAAAACAACATTCAAGCAAGGGTGTTGCCAGTGCCGCAGGACTGGCTCCTGTGCAGGTGGCATGTAAAAGCACCCACTACACTCTCATAGTGGTTGGCATTAGGAA
>NW_026363990.1:200-381 GCF_001194135.2 Octopus bimaculoides | reverse complement strand
GTGTAGGTTTGACTATCTTTGCTAATCTTAGCTATTTCACTTGCTATTTCACTTGCTATTTCCTTTAAATGTGATTCACTGTAACCTCGTTTGACATAATGACATACAAAAGCATTTGCATGTTTCCAGTAATCCCCTATGTCAGTGCAAATCCGTTTTATCCTCAAAAATTGGGATTTCG
>NW_026363990.1:0-190 GCF_001194135.2 Octopus bimaculoides | reverse complement strand
GTGGATGATCGGAGCGGCGGTGGAGATATATGTGGGATGACGTTGGCTTGCAAAATAACTATGTCACTATTCTGCCTCCAGAAAACTTGACTTTTGTGTCCAAAAATTCAACGCTAGTTTTTGAAAGACTAGACGTAAATTTTATGTTGGACTTAAAACCATAGTTTCTAGCAAAACAATCACAGAAATG
>NW_026363989.1:0-220 GCF_001194135.2 Octopus bimaculoides | reverse complement strand
TCTCTCTCTCTCTCTCTCTCTCTCACACACACACATACGTGTTCATACATATATTCATCTATATACATGTATATGCTTATATAATACATATATATGCTTATATGCATACTACATATATATATTTATATATGTATATATATATGTAAGTAAATGTATTTATATATGTATATCAAAAATCTTGCAAAACAAATATGTATATATATAAACATATATATATATA
>NW_026363988.1:0-298 GCF_001194135.2 Octopus bimaculoides | reverse complement strand
ATTTGGTAGATGGAAACTGAAAGAAGCCTGTTGTTTACATGTATATATATGTATGTGTCTGTATATGTTTCTGTGTCTGTGTTTGTCCCCCCAACATCGTTTGACAACCAATGCTGGTGTGTTTACGTCCTCATAACTTAGCGGTTCAACAAAACAACCGATACAGTATTTACTACGCTTACAAAGAATAAGTTCTGAGGTCGATTTGCTTGACTAAAAGGCAGTGCTCCAGCATGGCCACAGTCGAATGACTGAAACAGGTAAAAGAAATATATATATATATATATATATATATATA
>NW_026363987.1:0-283 GCF_001194135.2 Octopus bimaculoides | reverse complement strand
CTGTTGGGACAAGTGAAATCGAAATTGAACCAAATTCGATGACTGGCACCTGTGCCAGTTGAGCGCTGACAACACTGTTTGAGCGGGTTCACTGCCAGAGCAGCTATCTGGCTTCCATACCAGTGGCACGTAGAAAGCACCATTTGAGCATGATCGTTACCAACGTCGCCTTACTGGCACTCGTGCCAGTAGCACGTGAACAAAGCATTTGAGTGAGGTCGTTGCCAGTGCCACTGGTGCAGTCATCTGGTTCGCCAGTCCTCAGTCAAATCGTCCAACCCAT
>NW_026363986.1:0-296 GCF_001194135.2 Octopus bimaculoides | reverse complement strand
TATATATATACATATATATATCATATACGTTGACTGGGAAAATCCTAAGTATCTATCTATCTATCTATCTATGTGTATGTGTGTGTGTGTGTATGCTTGCAATACCTACACGAATGCGCACACATACACATATACGCACGCACACGCGCGCACACACACACACGCACATACATAAAGTGTGCATTCTATGCTTCGCCTGCGTATGCAAAAGTTGTGGGTGAAACGTAACTATTTTTATAAATGCAAGTAAATTTACCTCTGCATGAATAACATTGTACTGTTGTTGTTGTTGTTGT
>NW_026363985.1:0-623 GCF_001194135.2 Octopus bimaculoides | reverse complement strand
ATATATATATATATATATATGCATGTATGTATGCGTGTGTGGCTCTAGATTTTCTAATATCAGTATTGATCTTAAATTTTGGCACAAGGCCACCTATTTCGGGTGAGGGAATGACTCGATTACATCGACCCCATTGCTCAACTAATACTTATTTTATCGATACCGAGAGGGACGAAGAGCAAAGTCGACCTCGACCGCATTTGCACTCAGAACATGAAGTCGGAAGAAATCCTGAAATGCAGTTTAGCCAGCGTGGTAATGATAATGCCAGCTCACCGCTTTATTTTCGAATATCGATACAACCATTATTATACATATTCAATATTTCCAAATTAACACCAATACAATAATAATAGAATAACAATCATATATTAGAGTTTTACTAACATTTCTGCCTATTTTGTCAATAATAGCACCAAATTTCCTGAAAACGGAAATAAAAGAATAAACACACACACGCACACATTTCCATCTTTCCCGAGCGTCAAACTAATGCACTTGCTTGTTGTTCCTACACCTATCATCGTCTTCGTTTTTCTATAAATTTGAGCTATATATATATATATATATATACATATATATATATATATTGTCAGTAAATCATAAATCTGAAAGAGAAGCAT
>NW_026363984.1:0-239 GCF_001194135.2 Octopus bimaculoides | reverse complement strand
GCATGGACAATGGATGTTAAATGATGATGATGATGATATATATATATATAATGTATATATATTTCTATATGTATATATGTATAATGTATATACCTCTCATCTCTCTGTCTCTCTCTATATGTATATATATCTTATCCATCTGGCTGTCTGTCTATCTCTCTATCTCTGTCTCCTTCTGTCTCTCTTTATACACACACATGCACACACACACAAATACACACGTACACCCACACATACAG
>NW_026363983.1:0-346 GCF_001194135.2 Octopus bimaculoides | reverse complement strand
TGTGTCTATATGTGTGTGTGCATATATATGACAGTATGTATGTATATGTGGGCATATATGCATCTATGTATATAGATGTATATAAATATTAATAGGTCTGTGTATGTACATGAAACATGTATAAATGGGGAGTGTGTATGTGTACATATATGTGTATATAGGCATATATGTTGGGCTATAACTGTGTGTTGAATAGTCATTAAGAGTTATGACCTTACCACACCAGCAAGGGTGGGTAGCTATCAAAAGATTTATCACCAGCATTTTATCCACAGATATGTGACAGAGGGTGTAAACCAATGAGGGAGACCTCTACATGGTAGCTAGACCTGGTAGAAATAGCAGC
>NW_026363982.1:0-491 GCF_001194135.2 Octopus bimaculoides | reverse complement strand
AAGTCTTAGTTTAGGCTAAGATGATAAACTTACTACTAATTAATTTAGTGCTAAAAAAAGGTATCGACTAAAATTATAATTTAAAATCAATTGAATAATATAAAAATACATATTTTTTTCAAAGTTAAAAATGATACTTATCGCTACGCTGCTGCAGTTCAAACTAAAACTTAGACGTTAAACTCAGAACTAGAGCGTTTATTAGAAAGAGGTCGCATGAAGATACTATGTTAAGATAAAGAATAGAATAAAGAGATACAAAAACATGAATGAAAGAATTATTCATAAAATCATGAATGAAAGATTTAAACTTACATCGTAAAAAAACAATTAGCTATATTGTAAAACATTTTAATGAACTTTAAATTCTAAGTGATTATAATTTTTAAATAATAAGACTAAGAAACATAACTTAAATAATATATATGAAATAAGTTAAAATACTATTAATTTAATTAATTAAAATATTTATATTATTAATCTTATAAAAA
>NW_026363981.1:0-406 GCF_001194135.2 Octopus bimaculoides | reverse complement strand
TTAAAACAAAATATCTTTTATATACCTGCTAAAATTACTGGATATATAGTGGGGAGAGGACTCGGAAAATTCGCAAATCCGAGTTTTTCCCTCATAGCTTTTAGAAAAATTGGGGGGTTTTTTTCAATGAACTTTTATAGAAATACCTTTCAAACGGCATACATTACGATTATAAAGTAATTTGTAGAGAAAATCTTTTCCAAGGGAGAGGACTTTGGAAAATTCAGAAGATCCGAGTTTTTCCCTCATAACTTTTAGGAAAATGAGTTGTTTTTTTTTCAATGAAATTTTATATAGATACCTTTCAAACAGCATACATTACGATTATAAAGAAATTTGTGGGGAAAATCTTGGGAACTATATATCCAGTAATTTTAGCAGGTATATAAAAGATATTTTGTTTTAA
>NW_026363980.1:0-352 GCF_001194135.2 Octopus bimaculoides | reverse complement strand
TGCAATTTTATTTTTTATTTTCTATACAAATGAAGATATTTCCTCCGTCTGGATGTTTTCTCTCTTCGAAACAGAAAGTTACATAGTGGAACAGTCATTTTAACAAATTGTATTTATTTATTTATCATTTGACGAGATACATCCTGAACCAGTTGTTGAGTTTCCAACCCAAGAGGAATCGATGCTAGATGTGTCGAAACAATTGTCGTGATCAATAATAAATTCTCGTATATTCCATCTTTCATTTGTTATATATATACATACCTATATATACATACATACATATATATATATATACATATCTATCTTTTTGTTATATGTATATACATATATATATAATATATATATATAT
>NW_026363979.1:0-592 GCF_001194135.2 Octopus bimaculoides | reverse complement strand
TCCTGGGGTCGATCTGTTCGGCTAAAGGCGGTGCCACAACATGGTGGCAGTCAAATGACTAAAACAAGTAAAAGAGCAAAAGAGTGAAAGAGATATGTGCATAACTGGATGTCCTTTTTGTTGTTTATTTCAATTGCGTGTCTGTTATACTAAGATCGTGTTCTTATAACTCTATTGTAGTAATGTGCGAATATTTACTTTCAAATTACAGAGTGGTGAATAAAAAAACTGACTGGGTGTAAACGAGGTGCCTTGCAGGAAATATACATGCTTGTTTTCTATTCTTATTTCAGTCTCATTCTGGTCATCCTTGAGGTCCGGCGACGATACAATATATACCAGTTAGAGGATCTACAAGAATATATTCAACTCAATTCTCTCTCTCCCCTTCTTTCTCTCACACTTAAACTGCGTGACCTTGGTCTAATGTTCCAAGCCAATATTTAAAAACGGTCTTTTTTCATCAGTTTGTAAACGAATTAATGTGGTCCCACTCCACAATCATTTAAATATTTAGATTCAAGAAATTATTTCGTGAGTCATACGTTCTGAGTTCAAATTCTACCGAGGTCGACTTTGCTTTTCATCCTTT
>NW_026363978.1:0-515 GCF_001194135.2 Octopus bimaculoides | reverse complement strand
TGCTCAATATGAGCAAAATATAACAAAAATCAAAGTGGATGACAGATTTTTGTAGGTCAAGTTCTGTTATCATTGGAATACAGAATACATAAAAAATTTATCACGATATTAGGTTTCAACCGCTCTAATATTACAATCCAAAGAAAAGCAGTATTACAAAACCTTACGATCGTTTCGAGAAATGCGTTTGTATTGGGTGAATTTTCCAGCTGATGCAAATAGTCAGATTTCTCTCATCAGAAGTATAATTAAAATTGAGAAAGCTTAAAACATCTCCTACTTACAGAACTTGAAGTCATATCGAGTAATGATAAATATTTTTTTTTTAATGTTATAATTTTTTTTTTTAAATTCGCAAAGATGTAGAATTGAAGAGGAAAAAGTTATGAAGTAAAGCATTTGTGCGAATGAAAATCAAATTTAAAATTTTTGTAAAAATAAAATAAAATAAAATGAGGACTCAAGTTTCGGGTTAAACCTGGTTAACTATATAAGACAGTTGGATTGCTGATAAT
>NW_026363977.1:27764-30088 GCF_001194135.2 Octopus bimaculoides | reverse complement strand
ATATATATACACATATATATACACATATATATACACACACATATATATATGTACATATATATATGCATATATATGCATATACACACACACATACATATATATATATATATATGGGAGAATATACAAATAATAACAACAGACGAGGACAGGTGGTGTAAATAACAAAAGTATATATTAGTATGACGCTCGGACACACACACATATACATATATGCGAGCTGGCAGAAACGTTAGCACGCTGGATGAAATACTTAGCGGTATTTCGTCTGCCGTTACGTTCTGAGTTCAAATTCCGCCGAGGTCGACTTTGCTTTTCATCCTTTCGGGGTCGATAAATTAAGTACCAGTCACGCACCGGGGTCAAAGTAATCGACTTAATCCCTTTGTCCGTCCTTGTTTGTCTCCTCTATGTTTAGCCCCTTGTGGGCAATAAAAAAATAAGAAGCTTGCTTCCCAACCACATGGGCCCGAGTTCAGTCCCATTATGTAACACCTTGGGCAAGTCTCTTCTATCATAGCCTTGGGCTGACCAAAGCCTTGTGAGTGGATTTGGTTGACGGAAACTGAAATAAGCCAGTTGTATGTATTTATATACATATGTATATATGTGTGTTTGTCCCCCCTATCACTGCTTGACAATTGGTGTTGGTGTGTTTTTGTCCCTGTAACTTAGTAGTGTGGCAGAAGAGACTGACAGAATAAGTACCAGGCGTTAAAAAGAACTCCTGGGATTGATTCATGCAACTAAAAGCAAATTGTTCAGGGTGGTGCCCCAGCACGATCGCAGTCTAATGACTGAAATTAGTAAAAGATAAAAGATAATGTTATTGTTTTTTTTTTGTATGGTTTTGAATCACTAGGATATGTCTTCCAACTGGAATGGTCCAAATCTCATCTAGCGTTCAATCAAGCTGCTTGAATGTCCATATGAATACTGGTCAGCAAATATATTGTGGGATATTGGTTAATTGCATGCAGAAAGTTCCAAGAACCATATTTTCTTTATCCTGGCGTTATATTCTCTGGTGATATGTTCCTTGTGGCAACTTCTATCATAAGAAATATTTTTATCCATTCCTAAATACATTTGATATTCCTCATCTGATGTTGGAGAAATTGTCAAATCATTGATAATAACCTTGCTAGATGAGGTTTATGTAGTTTTCTTTTTCCCTTTTTTATTTAGTTAATTTGGACCAGCCATTTGCTTGGTAGCAAGGTTGTGAAGAAGGTCTTACTGGTTTTTGTTGTTCCAGATATCTTAATGATTTTTAGCATATAAATTAAGAATTTGCATTCTCTCTCCAGGAATGTAAGCTCTGCCATACTTTGCTCCAGAATGGGCTAGTATGTATCCTGTTGCTCCAATAATAATAGGTATAAAACTGAACGTGCATCTTGGGGACTGGATTTACAAGCTCCTTATCAATGGTCCATAGATGTTATTTTTCTCCTGTATTTTTGTGACATCAATGCATGGCTCAGTCGTTTGAACATCGGAATCACAACCATGAGGTAGTGAGTTTGATTCTCAGAATGAGCTGTGTGTTGTGTTCTTGAGCAAGACACTTTATTTCACATTGCTCCAGTGCATTCAGCTGTAAAAATGAGTTGCGACATCACTGGTGCCAAGCTGTATTGGCCTTTGCCTTTCCCTTGGACAAAATCACCTTACCTGTACTTATATATGTATATATAGGGGAACTTTCTAGGTGCAATTCCATGGTCATTCATGTGCAAAGGGGGTCTTTACCCTAGTTTCCAGAGGGTAGCTGATTTCCAAACTGGAGAAGATCTTTGCCTTATGGTTTCACATAATATCTGGCTAGTTGTATTTTAAATTAGTGGATGTTTTCAGTTTTAGTTTCAATATTCTTTTGGCTCCTTGGTCTTAATATGGACAATTTTATGTGTGTTCATACGTGCGTGCATGCATGCATGCTTCTAAATAGCATGAAACTTTCTGTGTATATACAAAAACAGAAACAAACTGAAAATCTAACCATGTTGGAATTTAACTGACTATATATTCTGTACATAATTTTACCAACAGTAAATTGTATATATATATATATATATATACATGGCAAGAGAAAGCGAAATTGTGATGGCACCTGTGCCCAGCGACGCCTTTCTGGCACTTGTGCCCGCGGCATGTGTAAGGACTTTCGAGCGAGATTGTTGCCAGTGCCCCTGGACTGGCTCTTGTGCGGGTGGCACATAAAATACACCATTTTGAGCATGGCCGTTGCCAGTACCGCCTGACTGGCCTTCGTGCCGGTGGCACGTAAAAGCACCCACTACACTCTCGGAGTGGTTGGCGTT
>NW_026363977.1:26156-27587 GCF_001194135.2 Octopus bimaculoides | reverse complement strand
ATATATATATACGAGTGTACGTGTGTGTGTGTATAAATGTATATATGTTAATGTGTGTTTCTGTATATCCCTCTCATATCCTATGCATTAAATCTTGCAATATAAACCACATTATTAAGCATCATGTCTGCCTGCCTGACTGCCTGAACCAAGCTAAGGATCCAAGTTCAATCCTCCCTCCACCTTCACCTTGACCTCACATCCCTGCCACCCTCCCAACCCTCATGTTGTTCCTCTTTTCCCCTCCTTACAGCCATTTTCATTGGTCCACAGATGTAAATTACCTGCTCCCGGTATCTACTATCTCGTTTTAATTAAACGAGATAGCTGGGTTAATTGCATACTGATTATTTATTGTTAATGCTCCTGGGTTGTTTTTTTTTTATTTGCTGCTGTTGATGTTGTTGGTGTTGGTATTGTTATTGTTGTTGTTGTAGATGCTGCTGTACTGACATTTACAGGTGAAATCAATTGTAACTTGTGTACTGATGAGGGAGTAGCATCCACATAGATAGACATTGCTTAGTGATGTGTTCTCCTGTGTTTATGGAAGAAAGTGTTTGATGTATGTATAAGACAGACAGACAGGCAGACAGACAGACGGACAGACAGGCAGACGGATAGACAGACAGACAGACAGACAGAAAGTGAGCAGCAAATAAAACTATGAGTAATAAGGTGTAAAAATTGGGTTAAGTATCCCTTTGGATGGGGAAAATGTGAAGGCAATCTTCAACTTTGACCTCGAGATCCATCGTTGTTCCAAAAATGAACTGTTGAATTCACATTCTCTTGAAGTTTATGAATTCTTAAGACTATATATATGTATGTATGTGTGTGTATATATATGTGTATATGTGTGTGTGTATGTATGTACATATATGTATGTGTATATATATATATATATAATATTAGGGATAAAATCCAAAATTACAGGTAAAAACTCAATTAAAATCAATTTGTAAAAAATTAAAATTAAACTGAGCTTTATAGATAAAAATATAGGGAAACTTGGTTATTTTCCCTAAAACTATATATTTTATATATGGCAATCACAGAGGAGTTCAAGACAGGTTGCCCCTGGGAGCTCCTCTATGCTGATGACCTTGCCCTAATTGCGGAGTCACTATCAGAACTAGAGGAGAAGTTTCAGGTGTGGAAGCAAGGTCTAGAATTGAAGGGCCTTAGAGTCAACCTAGCTAAAACCAAAATCCTAATAAGTAGGAAGGTAGATAAAACACAAACCCCTTCAGGTAGATGGCCCTGCTCAGTATGTAGAAAAGGAGTAGGTAGTAACTCTATAAGATGTACCCGGTGCAAGCTATGGACACATAAGAGGTGCAGCAACATCAAAGGCAGGTTAACTAGCAAGTTAGTTTTTGTTTGTGGCAGATGTTCAGGTGCAATAAAGACTGCAAACAAACAGGAAAC
>NW_026363977.1:22966-25201 GCF_001194135.2 Octopus bimaculoides | reverse complement strand
GTGCGGGTGACACGTAAAAGCACCCACTACACTCTCTGAGTGGTTGGCGTTAGGAAGGGCATCCAGCTGTAGAAACTCTGCCAAATCGGACTGGAGCCTGGTGTTGCCATCCGGTTTCACCAGTCCTCAGTCAAATCGTCCAACCCATGCTAGCATGGAAAGCGGACGTTAAACGATGATGATGATGATGATGATGATGTGTGTTTGTGCATGTCTGTGTGCCTCCCCCCCGCTTGACAACCAGTGTTGATTTATTTATGCCCACCCCACACCCCCGTGTAACTTAATTTGGCGTAACTTGTTTCCTAACCACATGGTTCTGGGTTCAGTCCTACTATGTGGCGCCTTGGGCAAGCGTCTTCTACTTTAACCTCAAGCTGTCCAAAGCCTTGTGATTTGACTTGTTAAAGAAAACGGAAAGACACTCATCATATATGTGTGTGTGTATTTGTGTTTGTCTCCCACCACTGCTTGACAACCGATGTTGGTGTGTTTATGTCCCCATGACTTAGTGATTTGGCAAAAGTGGAGAATAGAAGTAGTACCAGGCTTTAAAATAATTGAGTCCTGGGGATGATTTGTTTGACTAAAATTCCTCTGACTGAAACAAGTAAAAGATAAAAAATAGCAATATCGTATTAGAGAAAAGGTTGATAAATTTGGCAAAAGAAATTTAAAAGTTTAAACATATTTTATCTCTGAAAATTGTATTTTTCAGTGATATCTAAAATCATACTCCTTTACAACCCATTAATCAAAAGTTGTTTACAAATCAATGAATTAGAAACTTATCATTAGGTTATCATCATCATCATCATCGTTTAACGTCCGCTTTCCATGCTAGCATGGGTTGGACGATTTGACAGAGGACTGGTGGACCAGGTGGCTACACGAGGCTCCAATCTGATTTGGCAATTATTTATAAATATTTAATTAAAACTAAAACACTTGTAAACATATGACACTCCAATTAAATAACTCCTCATCATTTTCATGTCTGGTTTTCCATGCTGCCACGGATGGAAAGGACATCTGAAGCAAAATTTCATGATTGAATACCCTTCTTGATATCACCCTTTTTAGTTGTCTAATTAACCTTTACCTGATCAGAGGATTTCCACAAGTGTTTTTTCCTAAATATCCATGCTTGTTTTCAGACTGAGTCAGCCCCTGTTTCATATATTCTGAGTAATGCAAAGCTTTTCTTTCATAAGTGTCAAGTTATTCTGGTGGTTGAAAAACATTGAGGATGCGTATCATGTATGATGCATGGATGCCAGGAAAATGTGTCCTTTGTATCACATATAATACACAAGGCAGGCATAGAGTTGAACAGTTTTGATAGAAGACACAATTTAGTGTAACGTTTGTGAATTATGTTATACAAAATTTATCTTTATAATAAGCTTACAAGTGGCATTAACCATTTGCCTGTCCAAAACATTTTCATAAGCTTATCCTAAACACCTCTGCTTGTTTTTTGAATTTGGGTCAACCAGTAAAACCATCAGGTTACTATTGTACCCCTTAACCCTCTTTACATGTCTGAATGATTTTCATAAGTTTGTCCTAAATGTCCATACTTTAGGATTTTTAGTTAACTCTTGTTTCACAATGTACTGCCCAGTCAGGGAATTGAACCTATAATCTAGTGATCGTGAGCGCAACAGCCTAACCACTAAGCCACACGTTTTCATGCATGAACCCCAGGGAAATATATCCTGTTTATCACATGTGATGTAGGTGTTGGCAAAGGCTTAAAGACTAGAATTCTGAGAGGCTGGCTGAAGACAGTTTGTTTATCAATTGTCTGTGGTTTTACTCCATAATTACACAACCTGATGAGGATCATAGCTTTACACCATAACATTGCACGGGTTTTACACCAGTAAAAATAAAAATACACAACCAAGGACTTGTTCTCTGTCTCTTTCTCTCTCTCACACACACATACACTCTCCCTCTTGCTCTCATACACACATATATACACTCTCTCTCTCTCTCTCTCTCTTTCTTACTCTCATACACACACACTCTCTCTCTATTTCCTTTTTCACACATACAGGCGCATGGTCTATCTGGTGTGAAGCATCAGCACTTATGATGGACACTCTCTTTACATTCATACATGTGTGTGTATATGTGTGTATATACCCTCCACACACACACATATATATGTTTGTGTGTGTGTGTATCTGTGTTTGTATGTGTGTGTTTATATATATATATATATAT
>NW_026363977.1:21242-22221 GCF_001194135.2 Octopus bimaculoides | reverse complement strand
GATCTGATCAACGGAACAGCCTGCTCGTGAAATTAACGTGCAAGTGGCTGAGCACTCCACAGACACGTGTACCCTTAACATAGTTCTTGGGGATATTCAGCGTGACACAGTGTGACAAGGCTGACCCTTTGAATTACAGGCACAACAGAAACAGGAAGTAAGAGTGAGAGAAAGTTGTGGTAAAAGAGTACAGCAGAGTACACTCACAACGCCCGGTCTGGGAATCAAAACCATGATCCTATGACCGCGAGTCCGCTGCCCTAACCACTGGGCCATTGCGCCTCCACGCAGTGGATGTATTTTTGTGGCATCAGAACTAGAGAGATAGGTTCATCCAAAAAGTGTTGTACCACCAGTGCATGCAGTGGGGTGCCTTGTGTGAAGTAAATGCCAAGCAGTGGTTCTAAACCCAGGGTCCATATAAGATTTTGTTGCTGAAATTTATGTGCAATAAACTGGTTATACGTTTGCAATACGTAAAATATTTTAACAATTTTATCTTTAATACAATTCCTAATATCTAATTATAAAATTCTAATGGGGTGATTTTTAAACATTAAATGGCTATGAGGGTTCCATAGTTAAAAATTGGTTGAGAACCATTGATACTAGAAGCCTAGGGTGTGTAGAGCAAAGAGTAGGGTAGGAGAGGGAGTGATGACTGCCAGTAGGCTAAAAATAGGTAGAAATGGGAAAGTGCTCATACATTGCCTTTGATGGGAGAGTCCATATATATTCTTTTACTTGTTTCAGTCATTTGACTGTGGCCATGCTGGAGCACTTCCTTTAGTCGAGTAAATCGACCCCAGGACTTATTCTTAGTAAGCTTAGTATTTATTTTATCGGACTCTTTTGCCAAACTGCTAAGTTACGGGGACGTAAACATACCAGCATTGGTTGTCAAGCGATGGTGGGGGGACAGAAATAGATACGCAAACACATACACACTTATATATATATACATATGTGTATATATATA
>NW_026363977.1:17424-20933 GCF_001194135.2 Octopus bimaculoides | reverse complement strand
ATATGTAAACAAACCTATTGAAATCTTTGCATAATTGTGCTTAAAACCAGGCTTTTAGAATAAGAATTGTAACAGAACATTCCAACACTGAGTTCTGATTCATTAGTTTTACAGTAGGATATAGAAATACTGTTTATGGAACAGTATACAATAAACTGGAACATTCTTTTATAAAGTATATACATCATATAAACATTGGATATTTACATAAAATATTTAAACATTCAACACCCACACAAATATATATACACACACATATATACACACACATACACACACTCACTCTCTCTGTGTCTGTCTGTCCTCTCTCTCTCTTTCTCTCTCTTTCTCCAGAACATATAGCTACATAGAAAGGCAGAGTGACAATGTTTATAAATGCTCTGGAGATGGGACAAGTGTTTAGAAATACTGCAGGAAATAGGAAAGCAGTAATAATGATGTTAGCTTATATTAAAAGCCCACCCACATGCACCACAATGTGGTTAAGAAGTTCATCCTGCAACTCTGTGGTTCCAGATTCAATCCTGCCATGTGGTATCTTAATCTTAGGCGAGTGTTTTCTGCTGTTGGCTGAAATGAGTTAATTGGTTAATTATCTTGACAGTTATACCCAATTGGCAGAAAATGTGCAGGGAGAGAAAGAGAGAGAAGTAGATAAAGCTATATGTAATCCTTTCTATTATATGCCCAAGGCCTGGAATTTGAGGGAGGAGCTATTTGAAAATTGTTGGACTATATGTGGTTATATTGTTGCTATTACCTTTGTACATAAATCACCTGCTGCTTTTGTGGTTTTGTAGATGTGAGGAATAATGGTTTATACTATAGGCACAAGGCCTGAAATTTCAGAGGAGGAGACTAGTTGATTACATTGACCCCAGTACATAACTGGTACTTGTTTTATCGACCCCAAAAGGATGAAAGGCAAAGTTGACCTTGGGGGAATTTGAACTCAGAACATAGAAAAACAGATGAAATACCACTAAGTATTTTACCTGGCATGCTAATGATTCTGCCAGCTCACAGCCTTTAGATGTGTGGAAATAATTAGAGATCCTGTACTTGGAAAACAGACAAGATTTAGCAGCAGGAAGGGCTGGAAAACAGTGTCTCGATAAATATTCGTTGAATAAAAGTTTTCTAACCCATGTCAGCATGGAAATATAGACATAAAGACAAATCAACTAAACACACACAAACAGAAACGCTAACACACAAACACACACATACGCTGGACATTTTCTTTCTAGCCAAACACCTTTGTTGACCCAAGGATAGATGTGGCCATGTGGTAAGAAGTTTGTTTCCCAATCACATGGTTCCAACTTCGGTCCCACTGTGGGCAAGTATCTTCTACTATAGCCTCAAGCTGTTCAAAGCTTGTGAGCAGATTTAGTAAACAGAAACTGAAAAAAAACCTATCGTTTTTATATATATATATATATATATATATATATATATATGGGAGAATATACAAATAATAACAACAGACGAGGACAGGTGGTGTAAATAACAAAAGTATATATTAGTATGACGCTCGGGAATACGGAAAGTCTTTGACGTTTATATATATATATATGTATATAAGATAATGTACATTTAAACACAAGAGAAACTACCTTCAATAGGTAATTTTACACACTAGTCAAAATGACCAAAACCACATTTAAGAGCAATTTCAAAGGGAATGAAAAATAAAAACTTTTACCTTGTTATTTTTTACAGTTATACCTAGATTTAAAATTTTCTTAGCAAATAAAATAATTTGCTAGGTGAAATTCTCATCAGTAACCGCGCCATAACATTAACTTAGAATCTAGAGACAAATAACATGTGTCTCATCATTCTATGTTATAATTTTTCAAATTCACCACACAAGCGCAGTTTCAGTCTGCAGTACACACACACACACACACACACACATACACACACACACACGCACATATATTTATGTATGGTAAAGACCCCCTTTGGTCACAAATAATCATTGTATTGCACCAACAAAGTTCCCATCCAAGACACAAATCCACGCATGCTTGTTGGTGGAAGACCAGCAGTCACCCATGCATACCGCTTTCCACTCCCCATGTCACTAATGTTATGCAAGGGAAGAGCAAAGGTCAATGCAGCTTGGCACCAGTGATGTCGCAACTCATTTCTGCAGTTGAGTGAGCTGGAGCCACTGGAGCAACATGAAATAAAGTGTCTTGCTCAAGAAAGGAACACACAACCTGATCCAAGAATTGAATTTACAGCCTCACGGTTGTAAGCCTGACACTTTAACCACTGTCGTATGTGCCTTCACATACGTACGCACGCACACATGTGTGTGTGTCTTTGTGTCTGTGTTTCTCCCTCATCACCGCTTCACAACCGGTATTGTTTTGTTTGTGTCCCTGTAACTTAGCAGTTCAGTAAATGCTATTGATAGAATAAGTACTGATTGGGGGTGTCTGTTCATTCGACTAAGATTTCTCCAAGGTGATGCTCCAGCATGGCTGTAGTCTAATGACTGAAACAAGTAAAAATATGAAAGATAAAAAGCATATAATAAAAACAAAAACTAATAAAAGAAATAGTTGGAAGCGACTTGAGAAAGATTCGACTGTTATTTTCTGTCAGGTTGAGCAACCAGCTACGTTGGGTATTTCCCTGGTTCTTTTGGATTTCTCATTTGTTTATGTTGGCAGCATTCACCAGCCGATTCCACTTCACACTTCAGGCTAGCATCAGACTGTGGCAACATTAAAAAACAAGCAAATAGATAAATTGATAAATAGATTAATAAATAAGTGAATGAAAAGGTGAAGAAAGAAAAAGGTACTGTTTTTTTTTTGTTTTTTTTCGCTTGGTTCTTTCCCTCGCAGAAAATGTTTGGTGTTTAGAAGTATGCCCAGCTGTACAAACATCTCCAGCAACAACCTCGAGACGTAAATGTTGAAGTTTATCAAAACCTACCCTGAATCAGCTAGTGAAGGTACAGAAGATCAAGCAAGAAGGAGAAGGTGGGGACAGAGGCAGATTAAATATACACACACACACATGCACACATGCACCAATACACATGTGCACATATATACACAGACTTGTGTACACATGCACACACATGTAAAAGTGCTTATAAACATAAATAACAAAGGAGCTGAGTGTAAGAGTTGGGGGTAAAGGTTCAAATCAAAACAAACTGAGGCGACATCTGCTTCAGACAATTTTCTGTCTGCGTACAGGCTGTTTTAAGTTAATAAAACCTGTACAATTTTCACATTTATGTGTGTAGATAATATGTGTATGGATATGTGTGAGAGTGTATATGTAGACGGTGGTATGCATGGGTGCAATCCCAATGCATTTTGTTTCCTCTCATCCCTTTCTGTCAAAGAGTGTAGGCTTGAAACATCAAAGACTTTTCCTTTCTTCCTGAGCATCAAGCTAATACACCTTGCTTGTTGTTCCTCTTCCCTCACCTGTCTTTGTCTTTTGTTCACTGTACATTTGAACCATATATATAT
>NW_026363977.1:12297-16785 GCF_001194135.2 Octopus bimaculoides | reverse complement strand
AATAAAAAAAAAAGAATATCTATATATATATATATAGATATATATATATATATAATAATGATAATAATATTAGGGATAAAAATCCAAATTTACAGGGAAAAATTCAATTTAATTTATCAAAATTAAAATGAAATTAAATTTCACAATATATAATATATAAATATAATTTAGAGAAAAAAACCCACAATTATTGAATTCATCCATGAAAATCCACAATCACATATAGAAAAATTAAAATAGTAAGTACACTAAAAAGACCTATAATAAAAATCTAAAAGTAATGTGTAGTTACTTATTAAATTTTTCTATGTGATTGTGGATTTTCATGGACGAATTCCATAATTGTGTTTTTTTTTCTCTCAATTATATATTTATATATATGTAAAAATATAAATAAATATGTTTATATATATATATATATATATATATAATAATGATAATAATAAGGATTCGGATAGAATTGGGTACTTGTAAAGATGTGCACCAGGTAGGGTTGGATAAACCTGTGGTTACCGCCTATGGTTGATGAATATCACATAGGATGATCCAGTTATGTACACAGAGAAAACCAACCCTATGAGTATTTAGCACGAAAGGGCTGGTCCACAGCACACATTATGTTGAATACTATGTTGACGGTATACTCCAAGGTGTCTGATGTGTCGTAAATTCCCTTTGGTGTATTATAATCAAATGAATATTAACAGATGATGGATAATTGTCAGCTCGTTACAGCTGTTTCTTAGGCATTTTTTAAAATAGAAGAATGAGAAGATTACTTCCTTGGAGAGAACCGTAACCATCAGATAAAACATAATTTTAAAAACAATATTCTTGGGATATTCTTTTGTTTTTGAAATATTTCATCTGATGATTGTGTTTTTTGAAGTAATGTTCTCATCCTTCTATTAAAAAAAAATGCATAAGAGATAGCTGATTATTTATTTATATTTCGCCATGATAGATAGCTGACCACTACATTTATATTTTTTTTCTTCTTGTTTCTTTCTGTGTTCCTTTCAGTTGAAGAGCGTAGGCTCGAAACGTCAAAGACTTTCTCTATTCCCGAGCGTTAAACTAATACATTCATTTGTTGTTTACACCACCTGTCTTCGTCTGTTGTTTTTTTCATAAATTCTCCCATATATATATATATATAGATAGATATATATTTTAGTGCAAATAGTTTTGTTAAGCAGTGTCGAGTTTTACAATTCTGTAAATAATAATAATGGTATTTTTTTATAAGCTTATAGCGATCACCGTGCAAATGACTAAAGAAAATAGTCTAATAATGGGGAATATAAGCCTGTGACAGAAAAAAAGTAGCCTTTCCCATATGCATGGGACTTGAACCCACATCCCTTTGTTAACACGACTAAGTGTGTTACCGGTTACACCAGCGAATCAGCCTGCTCCTTTCTGTGAAATTTAAGAACTATGTTAGTTCTTAGTTGTTTTTGGAAACAAACTTTGTGCTTTTGGTGTGAATGGTTTTGTTAAGCGGTGTCGAGTTTTACAATTCTGTAAATAATGATAATGGTATTTATATATATATATATATACATATATATATATACATATATATATATATGTATGTGTATATATATATATATATATATATATATATACAAGAGAGTTAGGGGTTGAAGATTCAACCCACTAAGGGATAGTATCTATCCAATATACTGCTGGGAGGGTAGCCAATTATTGTTACACTAGTGTTATACCAAGTGTAATAAGTGGGTGCGGGTAGAAGTGGAGGTTTTACCCCAAATTTATATAACAATAAGAAAATGGAGGAGAATATGCAGTATCCATCGTCTTGCAGACAGTGTATTCCATTAAATTAATTTGTTTATTTTATAACTAAAATGACAAAAACCACAATATACAGATGCTAAATGTACTTTATATTTGTAACGGTAATTGTTAATATGACATGGTATGTCATAAGCATCTGTATATTGTGGTTTTTGTCATAGGCTGACCAAATCTAGCATGGGTTAGATGGCTTGACAGGAACTGTGAAAACATGGGGCCACACCAGGTTCCTTACTCTATTTTGATTTGGCTTCTATGGATTGACGATACCTTTTGAGACCAAGAATGGAAACTCAGATGTTAAAACAATGATGATGATAAAGACGCACACACACACACACATGCACACACGGTTTAGTGGTTTGGGATTTGCACTCATTGCTAGCTCATGGTTTCAATTCCCCAGCTGGGCAGCACGTTGTATTCTTGAGCAAAACACTTAATTTCATATTGCTTTGCAGGTGGGAGAGTAGCAGAATCAGCAGAAATGTTTTATGGCTTAATGCCCTTCCTGATGCCAACCACTTTACCGAATCTACCGGATGCTTTTTTGCATGGCACCAGCACATGGTAACATTAATAAAGAGACACTTATAGTGGAAGTCACTTATCAGAAAGTACCAGTACCCACCATTAGAATTGAACCAGGAGCTGCATTTGTCACAAAGTAAACTTCTTAACCACTCAGATATATACCTCAGTTCATTGAGTGTATTTAGTAACAACTATGTATGCAATATTCCATTGCATATTGCACATACAGGTTGTAAAGAATTTGGCAGCCATTCAAAAAAAAAAAGTTTCGAATAATGTTTAGGCTGGATAAATTAATATTTGATGTGATAACACAGAAAATGGAGAAGATATCTTCTTTCTTCTCGTATTTTCTTGCCAGTATTTGTTTATTGAAATATTTTGTTTATCATGAAAAAAAACCAGCATGTGTAGATAGAAGCGCCATCATAGAGCTATAATCCCAGAGTGAAGAAAATAAATCTGGGACAAGATATGTAAGGCTCATCATCATCATTATCATCATCGTTATTATCATCATTCGCATCTCTCAGTGTCAAGAATTTAATTCCATTGAATTTATTTGTGTGTTCAAAGATAATCAGCACAGCAGTGGGTGTGCTTATTGCTGCCTTGGCTGTGCCAACTGTAATAGGTGCAGCCCTCCTATGTGGTACATTGGATATGTAGGAAGCATGAAAATGTGGGTGTTGAAACAATGATGACGATGATAAAGATGCACACACACACACACACATGGCCTTGTGGTTTGGATGTTGCCCTCCTGATCGCTAGATCACGAGTGCATCACTCAATCCATGAGTGAGTTCTTGAGCAAAACATTTCTTTTCACAAAGGCGTAGGAGTGGCTGTGTGGTAAGTAGCCTGCTTACCAACCACATGGTTCCGGGTTCAGTCCCACTGCATGGCATCTTGGGCAAGTGTCTTCTACTATAGCTTCGGGCTGACCAAAGCCTTGTAAGTGGATTTGGTAGATGGAAACTGAAAGAAGCCTGTCAGATATATGTATGTATGTATGTGTTTGTGTGTCTGTGTCTGTGTTTGTCCCCCCAACATCGCTTGACGATCGATGCTGGTGTGTTTACATCCCTGTAACTTAGCGGTTCGGCAAAAGAGCCCAATAGAATAAGTACTAGGTTTCCAAAGAATAAGTCCTAGGGTCAATTTGCTCGACTAAAGGCGGTGCTCCAGCATGGCCACAGTCAAAAGACTGAAACAAGTAAAAGAGTATTGCTTTACAGGTGGGACAGTGACAGCATCAGCAGAAATGCTTTATGGTGTATTTTCCAGTTCTTCACATTCTGAGACATTAACCATTTAGCATTCAGATTACTCTGTCAAATGTAATTTTTATTTATTCACATTGTTTTGAATTAATCTGGCATTATCTCATAGCTTTGAGAGTTCTTAGCTCTCTCCTGTCTTTTAGTCTTTCCAAAGTCTCTCTTTTGCATTTATGGCGTGCACTCTCTCTCTCTGCATCACTGTTCCATCATTGCATTTCATTCAATCTGGATGGAACCTTGAATCAGTCATAGACTGGCTCTTTATCCCTCAGCATGTTCTCCCACAGGAAATTCCAATTATGTACTCTATGCAATAAGTCTTATTCCTCCTCTCTATCATCAAATACATCAATTAAAACTTCTCTAAATTTCTGATTGTTTGCTAGATTTTTAACTCTTTAGCATTCAAATTCCTTTCTCAAATGTAATTCTTATTTATTCCCATTGTTTGGAACTAATCTGGCATTGTCTCATAGCTTTGAGAGTTCTCTTCCACCTCCTTTCTTTCAACCTTTCCAAGACTGTCTCTCTTGCATTTATGGCTCTGTCTGTCTCACTGTTCCATCATTGCATCTCCTTCAATCAGGCTGGAACCTTGTACCAGCCACAGACTAGCTCCATAGCTCTCAGCAAGTCATCTCATAGGAACTTCCAGTTGTCTTCTCTGCTATTACTCTCTAACTCCTCCCTCTCTATCATCAAATACATCCATGAGTACTTCTCTAAATTTCTGATTCTTTGTTGGATTTTTAACCCCTTAGCATTCAGATTATTCTATCAAATGTAATGCTTTTTTATTCACATTGTTTTCGATTAATCATGGATTGTAGATTTGGTAGATGGA
>NW_026363977.1:5237-7550 GCF_001194135.2 Octopus bimaculoides | reverse complement strand
CTCAATTGGCTTGCCGGGTCTTCTCACGCACAGCACATTTCCAAAGGTCTCGGTCAGTAGTCATCGCCTCGGTGAGGCCCAATGTTATTATTATTATTATTATTATTATTATTATTATTATTAATATTATTATTATTATTATTATTATTAATATTTAAGGATTGATGTTACTCTTTGAATATTACCAAAATGAAGTAGATTGAGATGATTATTTTGAACTTGTGGAAGACACATGATGTGTCGAAATATTGTTCTTTCGGTAACAGTCGCACTCTTCTTCTTATTATTCTTTACTCTTTTACTTGTTTCAGTCATTTGACTGTGGCCATGCTGGAGCACCGCCTTTTTTAATCGAGCAAATCGACTCCAGGACTTATTCTTTGGAAGTCTAGTACTTATTCTATCGGTCCCTTTTGCTGAACCGCTAAGTTACTATGGGGACGTAAACACACCACCATCGGTTGTCAAGCGATACTGTCGGGGACAAACACAGACACACAAACATATACACATACATATATATATATATATGCATATATATGATGGGCTTCTTTCAGTTTCCGTCTACCAAATCCACTCACAAGGCTTTGGTTGGCCGAGGCTATAGTAGAAGACACTTGCCCATGGTGCCATGCAGTGGGACTGAACCCGGAACCATGTGGTTGGTAAGCAAGCTACTTACCACACAGCCACTCCTGCGCCTATTATTATTATTACTAGGGTGGTGAGCCGGCAGAGCCATTAACACACCGGGCAAAGGGCTTAGTGGCATTTTTAGTTTATCTTTACGTTCTGAGTTCAAATTCTGCCATGGTTGACTTTGCCTTTCATCCTTTCAGGGTCGATAAAATATGTACCAGTTGAGTACTGCGGTCCATGTGTTCAACTCATCCCTGAAATTGCTGGCCTTGTGCCAAAATTTGAAATCATTATTATTATTAATGTTATTAAGGCGGTGAGCTGGCAGGATCGTTAGCATGCTGGGTGAAATGCTTAGTGGTATTTCTCCTGTTGCTACATTCTGAGTTCAAATTCTGCCGAGGTCGACTTTGCCTTTCATCCTTTCTGGGTGAAACACTGGGGTTGATGTAAGTGACTTGTCCCCTCCCCACAAATTTGAGACCTTGTGTCTCCAGTTGTTGTTGTTGTTGTTGTTGGCATCCTCTTGTCTCAGGAGACAATGGAGTTGCACATAAACAATTCCAGTTTGGTTTTTACATTTCATGTCCTCTCCAGTTTTGCGCAGGCCTGGGCTGGATGTAAGAAAATCCTGGGTAGCCCAATCGTCAGGATTCCGCTCTCAACCTTGCTGACATAGTCCAAAGGAGTGCAGAGCATTACGTTTGGCACCAGCTTATATATTTATATATAGTATTGGCACCCCTTATATATTTATATATAGTATTGCTTTTCTTCATACAATATCCATCCATCCATCTATCCATCAAGCAAAGAAGCTAGTTCTAAAATCTCTGAAAGAGACGAACACAGTAACTTGGGCCTCCAACTAGGCCTTTCGTGATACCCATTAAAACCAGGAACTTCTCAGCACCCCCTCATATATGTGCAAAGATGCATGATCTAGTGGTTAAATTATTGTGCTCACGATCATGAGATTGTAGTTTCAGGTTGTGTTCTTGAGGAAAACCGTTCATCTCGTATTGCTCTGTGATTACTTTGACACATGCCATGGGCTACACTGTCCACCTGTTCAGGCAATGTCAATTTGATGGCGGGAGTGAGCCAATGTACAGCAAATACATTTGATCGTTTTAAGCAAATCATTTGTGAAGGTTGTTGAGCAAGAAATGACAGAACTGTCTTTCTTAGATTATGAGAAGAGACTACCATCAGGCATGTGTGTGTGAAGGCGCATGGCCCAGTGGTTAGGGCGTTGCATTCATGATTGCAAGAGTGCGGTTTCGATCCCCAGTGGCGTTTTGCGTTCTTGAACAGAGCACTTCATTTCACATTGCTCTGCTTCACTCTGCTGTAAATATGTAACCCTTCAAAAAACTGGTGTCCTCTTCAAAGGAAATGCTGGCTTGCTCGGCTGACCTGTAGGCCAGGTGGCATCATTCAAAAGCCACAACAAAGCTAGGAAGTACACTGTGGCCAGTGGTGTTTAACCTCATCCCATAGCCTGGTCAGTGATATGATATTTACTTGAGCATGACTCTGTGGTAAGAAGCTTGCTTCCCAACCACATGGTTCCGGGTTCAGTCCCACTGTGTGGCACCCTGGGCAAGTGTCTTCTTCTATAGCCTCAGGCTGATCAAACCTTGTGAGTGGATTTGGTAGATGGAAACTGAA
>NW_026363977.1:3254-5227 GCF_001194135.2 Octopus bimaculoides | reverse complement strand
GATGGAAACTGAAAGAAGTCTGTCATATATCATCATCATCATCATCATCGTTTAACGTCCGCTTTCCATGCTAGCATGGGTTGGACGATTTGACTGAGGACTGGTGAAACCGGATGGCAACACCAGGCTCCAGTCTGATTTGGCAGAGTTTCTACAGCTGGATGCCCTTCCTAACGCCAACCACATATATATATATATATTTCTATATGTGTATATATTTATGTGTGTGTGTCTGTGTTTGTGCCTCACTCTCATAACTTGACAACTGATGTTGGTGTGTTTATGTCCCCATAACTTAAAAGTTCAGCAAAAGAGACTGACAGAGTAAGTATCGCGCTTACAAAGAATAAGTCCTGGGGTCGATTTCTTCAACTGAAACCCTTTGAAGTGGTGCTCCAGCATGGCTGCAGTCAAATGATTGGAACAAGTGAAAGAAAAACAGAATAAAAGAATATACATTCAGGGAATGTGGTTCATATTAATTGTCACCAATTATATCTCTTAATTCAAATTATTTGTAAAATTAACGATTGTTAATTCTTTACTCATCATGTTTTTTTTTTGTTTTGTTTTTTTTATTTATTTCTCTATTTTTCTTAATGAATCAGAAACCAGTGCCTTCAGAAAATTGATGAATCTTGCAAAGCAAAATGTAACAATTAATTGCTTCAAATAAAGAAAGTCAGGGAAAAAAATAATCAATATTATAACCATTCTAAACTTCCTTTATCCATTATTATTATTATTATAGGCGCAGGAGTGGCTGTGCGGTATGTAGCTTGCTTACTAACCACATGGTTCCGGGTTCAGTCCCACTGCGTGGTACCTTGGGCAAGTGTCTTCTACAATAGCCCTGGGCCGACCAAAGCCTTGTGAGTGGATTTGGTAGACGGAAATTGAAAGAAGCCCATCGTATATATGTATGTGTGTGTATATGTTTGTGTGTCTGTATTTGTCCCCCCAACTTCGCTTGACAACCATTGCTGGTGTGTTTACGTCCCCGTAACTTAGCGGTTCGGCAAAAAGAGACCGATAGAATAAGTACTAGGCTTACAAAGAATAAGTCCTGGGGTAAATCTGCTCGGCTAAAGGCGGTGCTCCAGCATGGCTGCAGTCAAATGACTGAAACAAGTAAAAGAGTAAAAGAGAGAGAGAGTATAATTATTATTATTATTATTATTGTTATTATTATTATTGTCCAATCTGAGTTGAGGAAAAAGAACGATAAGATTTATATCCTGCCATCAACAGACGCATTTGACCGATCCCAGGCTAAATCAAAATCAGCAGTGTCCCCAGTTTGACTTTGTAGCAAAATTCATCCTTAGACTCAAAATTGCATTCAGGCATCCAATGCAAATAGATGCAACTTCTTTTATTCTATTATTTTTTAAGTTGTTTTTTCCTGTGTCTCCCTTTTTTTTTTTTCTTTCAAATCCTCTCCTTCAAAAACTCGTGTTGAAATTGACAGAAGTAACCATTGTCATTGTTGTTGTTGTTGTTATTATCATTACTATTATTATTATTGAAGGTGGTGAGCTGGCAGAATCGATAGCATACCGGACGAAATGCTTAGTGGCATTTCACTTGTCGTTACATTCCAAGTTCAAATTCCACTGAGGTTCTTAAGGTGGTGAACTGGCAGAATCATTAGAGCGCTGGAGAAAATGCTTAGCGGTATTTTACCCATCGCTATGTTCTGTGTTCGAAATCTGCCGAGGTCGACTTTGCCTTTCATCTTTTTTGGCTCGATAAATCAAGTACCAGTAAAACACTGGGGTCAGTGTAATCTACTAATTCACTCCCCACCAAATTTCAGGCCTTATGCCTTTAGCAGAATTATTATTATTATTATTGAAGTGGTGTGCCAGCAAAATTGTTAGCATGTTGCTAAGCATTTTATCCATTTTAATATCCCGAATTCAAATTCTGCTGAAGTTGACCTTGTCTTTCATCCTTCCAGGGTCAATGAA
>NW_026363977.1:1619-3244 GCF_001194135.2 Octopus bimaculoides | reverse complement strand
CTCTCTCCCAATTTTCAGGCTTTGTGCCTATAGTATAAAAGATTATTAATATTATAGTTGTTGTTATAACACAATTCAGCCTGCAGTCAAAATGGCACCAGCATCCTGTCAACATCTTGTGCTCAATACAGGAACCTAAGAATATTGGAAAATAATTGACATCACTGTGATAGCATCACATTATAACTATGTGACTGCAGCTGACCAATAGAGACCTAGACACTTAGAAACCATTTTGAGTTTCAGTTCTATATTTAAGAGCATATGGCGTAGTGAGTTTATCAGCCGAAACGTTGTATTAACAACAAATAAGATGAGGACAAATATCCGTCAAATGTGAATAATCTAAATAATATAAATGTACATTTTGAATTCCTTTCAAAGTCTCTACACTGACTCTGAACATCTGATGAGGTGGATGCGTCTTATGTGTACATGAAACTAAGTAATATGTAATGCGGAACAAAGTGAGACAGATATTGGATATGTGTAACTCTGAACAAATGTACAGAGTTCCACTTCCATTTGTTCATTATGCATAAATATTTAAATACATAGGCACAGGAGTGGCTGTGTGGTAAGTAGCTTAGCTTGCTTACCGACCACATGGTTCCAGGTTCAGTCCCACTGCATGATACCTTGGGCAAGTGTCTTCTAATATAGCCTTGGGCCAACCAAAGCCTTGTGAGTGGATTTGATAGACGGAAACTGAAAGAAGCCTGTCGTACATATATATATATATATATATATATATAGATGTAAGTATATGTTTGTATGTCTGTGTTTGTCCCCCCCCCCCCACCATCGGTTGACAACCGATAGTGGTGTGTTTACGTTCCCATCACTTAGCAGTTTGGCAAGAGAGACCAATAGAATAAGTACTAGGCTTACAAAGAATAAGTCCTGGTGTCGATTTCCTCGACTAAAGGTGGTGCTCCAGCATGGCTGCAGTCAAATAATATATATACCTGTATACCTGTGTATAAGTATGAAGGGCATCCAGCTGTAGAAACTCTGCCAAATCAGACTGGAGCCTGGTGTTGCCATCCGGTTTCACCAGTCCTCAGTCAAATCGTCCAACCCATGCTAGCATGGAAAGCGGACGTTAAACGATGATGATGATGATGATGATGATGATACATGTGTATAAGTATGCACGTATGTATTTATGTACCTATATACATCTATGTATGTACACACACGCACACACACTTATATGCATATACATATATCTATATAAACATGCACATATATACATACATATGTATATAATTTGTGGCTTTATGTGTATGAAGTATGTTTAATGTTCTCTATGAATCTATTTAGAAATAAATTAACTTTTACATGTCACTACTTTTTTTCAAAAACATGTCTTCTGCAGTACTTAGTGCACACATACACATACACGCGCACACACACACACACACACACATACACGTACACACACATGCACACACACACATATACACACATGCACACATACACATACACACACATGCACACACACATATACACACATGCACACACACTTACACGTACACACACATGCACACACACACATATACACACATGCACACACACATATACACACATGCACACACACACATACACGTACACACACATGC
>NW_026363977.1:0-1260 GCF_001194135.2 Octopus bimaculoides | reverse complement strand
CCCCTCTCTCCTTCTCCCTTCCCCTCTCTCCTTCTCCCTTCCCCTCTCTCCTTCTCCCTTCCCCTCTCTCCTTCTCCCTTCCCCTCTCTCCTCCCTTCCCCTCTCTCCTTCTCCATTCGCCTCTCTCTTTCTCCCTGCTCTCTCCTTCTCCCTGCTCTCTCTCTCTCTCTCTTTGTTTCTCTCTCTCACTTGTCTGTCTGCCTATCACTCTGTCTCTCTCTTCCTTTCTATACCTCTCTCTATCTGTTTCTCTGCCCATGTCTGTCTGTCTGCCTGTCTCTTTCTCTCACAATCTGTCTCTACCTTTCTCTCTATCTCTCCCTCCCTTTCTCTACCCCTCAATCTCTCTGCCAGTCTTTCTGTCTGTCTCCCCATCTCTCTCTCTCTCTCTCTCTCTCTCTCTCTACCTTTCTGTACCTTTAAATCTCTCTCCTTCTCTGTCTGTCTCTCTTCCTCTCTCTCTCTCCTTCCTCTCTCCATCTCTCTCTCTCTCTCTCCTTCCTCTCTCCATCTCTCTCCCACACACACACACACACAAAAGTAGCTCTCTAACATCATGAAAGATACCTAGCAACTCCAATATATTTGATGTCAACATCAAAAAACAGATTAAAAGATATTAATATGCTTAACATATTTATTTATTTATTTATTCATAAATCATGTTTTTTCCTTTCCCTCTTCTTCCTCACCTAACTCATTCTCTCTCTTCCCCGTCTTTTTTTTTAATAATAATTGGAAATTCTGAACAGCTATTTTCTGTTCTAAAACTTGTATTATCGAATATTGTTACATGTATGAGCCTCTGTGTGTGTGTATGTATATATGATTATATATATGTATATATCTGTTATGTATGTATGTGTATATATTTTTATGTAATGAATGCATGCCTACAAAGATACGATACATATTAACATACATACATAGGCATATATATAAATGCATATCAACACACCTGTATATGTGTGTATATATGTATGTACACACACACACACACACATATATATATGTATGTATTATATATAGATGTATATGTGTGTAAGTATATAAACTATTGATCTTTTTTATATTTTTGTCCCTCCCACCACCAACGTACTTTTACTTTCGTTCTACAGAAAACAAAGTGCCGTAGACTTTCTCATCATAATTACAATGAAGTGATGTCCCCCATAAATCATCTGAATTTTGAAATATTTCAGTTTAATACACACCACACATACACACACACATACACACACACACACACACACACACACA
>NW_026363976.1:210-334 GCF_001194135.2 Octopus bimaculoides | reverse complement strand
AGAAGAGGCCTCTTTTCAACAATATGACCGGACTGGCCCTCGCATTTCTTGTTTTTTTGACGTGCCACCGGCATGTAAAAAGCACCCACTGCACTCTCGGAGTGGTTGGCTTTAGGAAGGGCAT
>NW_026363976.1:0-122 GCF_001194135.2 Octopus bimaculoides | reverse complement strand
TCAAATCGTCCAACCCATGCCAGCATGGAAAGCAGACATTAAATGACAACGACGATGATATACACACATATCTATAATATGTAAGGATGTGTATTCTTTTCTTTTACTTGTTTCAGTTATTT
>NW_026363975.1:0-282 GCF_001194135.2 Octopus bimaculoides | reverse complement strand
TGTCTATTTTATTTTTACCCAGTTCTTGGTAGAGTCTTTTGGGTTTGGATCTGAACTGTTTGTTTTGTTCAAAGAAACATTGGCGTTTCTCATACTGGTGGATCCTTTGTGCTTTGGCAAGGATGTCTTGCTTTAGTTTTTCTTTTGCCTTAGGTAAGTCTTTTTCTGTAATGCTGTATTTGTACAATATTTTTGTTTTCTTCTTGTTATTTAGTTGTGTTGATTGTCTACAAATTTCGTTGAGAATCGATAAATCTTTTTTCTTTTTTTAAATTTTGTTCT
>NW_026363974.1:0-1076 GCF_001194135.2 Octopus bimaculoides | reverse complement strand
TATATATATATATATATACCTATATCTATATATAGACACACACGCATACATATTTATGCATGTATGTACACACAGGCATATGTGAATATATCTATTTATGTACTTGAATGTATAATATATATGAGCATACTATATATCCGTATATTTCTGTTCATACAGAGATCAGTGTTTATATATCAATATACAAATATAACTTTAAATATATATATGCACAAATACACACATATGCACACAGAAACACGCGCGCACGTGCCTGTGTGTGTGTGTGTGTGTGTGAGTGTGTGTGTGACGCGCTTGTTTCTGCGTGTTTGTACGTGCGTGCATGAATGAGTTTGTATGACTATGTACGTGTGTGAATGAGTTTGAGTGTCTCTGCTTGTTTGTATACGTGTGTGTGTGTGTGTGTGTGTATGTGTGTATGCGTGTGTGTGTGTGTGTGTGTGTTATCTTTTTCATATTATTAATAAGTTTTCGGATCGATTGGCTCGATATTTATGAAGCGATACCTTAATATTGCCATATTCCCTGTCATGGGCCATTAAACATCAAAAAGGTTCTCGACAAGTCACTCTTATATCAATCCAATTGGCAGTGGCACATAACACCGCAATACACAGGAGCAAACCAACAGCACATAGAACAAATGTCACGAAACACTTCACCAAACTAGGTGAGCCAAAGATGGATCCTCGATGTAGTTACACGGGTTGCTAGAAATAACAGCTAAATACAGTGCTCTCATAAAAGTTGAAAGACACATGACATACTGGAACGTCGTGTGGTTCTATCTTTCATTGTTTATCCTTTACTTATTTCAGTTATTAGACTACGACCCCACTGGAGCACCGACTTGAAGAATTTTGTAGTCGAATGTATCGATCTCAGTATATATATTTTTTTGAAAGCCTGGTACTTATTCTACCGGTCTCTTTTGCCGAACTGGTAAGTTACTGAGACGCAAACAGATTAGCACCGATAGTCGTGACATACATAGACACAGACACAGAGGTATATATACATATATACATATATATATATATATATATAGCGGGAGAATTCATGAAAAAAAAAAAAAA
>NW_026363973.1:0-316 GCF_001194135.2 Octopus bimaculoides | reverse complement strand
ATATATATATATATGTATGTATGTATTTATATGTAAATGTATATATATATATGTTTATATGTATATACATATGTATTTATATGTAAATGTATATATATATATGTTTATATGTATATATATTTATATGTATATATATGTATTTATACAAGTAGATATTTATGTATATGTATGTATATATGTGTATATATATATATATTTATATATATATATTTACGTATATATACGCATATACACACATATATACACGCTTATATACACACATATAAATATATATATATACATGTACATACATATATACTTATATGCACACACACAC
>NW_026363972.1:0-492 GCF_001194135.2 Octopus bimaculoides | reverse complement strand
ATATATATGTATGTATGTATGTATATATATGTATATAATCGTATAGTTAGGCAAAAGTACGCGTTTTCCCACACATGTAAACTTATATATTTTTCCAATATATATATACTCATACAAACACAATTGCTTATACATATACATCTATGTGTGCGTGTGTCTATTTGTGTGAGTGTATCTATGTGTGTACATTTGCACACGCACACATATAAATATAACTGCGGATGTTTCATATGTACGTATAAATGTATACGAATGTGTCTACGTGTACATGTATTAATGGATGTGTATATGGGTGAATACGTAAATACGCTCACACACATGTACTAACTATCTGAGACTTTGTGACATGTTTTTATCACATCTTATTTGAAATTTTTCAGTCGATTCTTTCACAGATTTTTTTCTCACTGTAGAAATTTCACGAATTAATTTTTCTAGGGGCCATTGTGTCTACTTTTGTGTTCATATGAATTTAATTTTTGAAATGCTTAA
>NW_026363971.1:0-461 GCF_001194135.2 Octopus bimaculoides | reverse complement strand
ATATATATATATATATTCACACAGAATGTGCATATTAGTGCATGTGTGCCATTTTATGCAACTGCATTATATTCACACACACTCACTCACACACACGCATATATAATATTTCTTCAATAAAATCAATACTGCTGATCAAGCGCTGATATAGAATTCAAACAACTTGATGTATCTAGGGAAATAAGAGAATAAAAATAAAAATATATGTTGGATGTTACAGTTGCAGTTCCATTATTCAAGGCAAGTGCTGTGTAGAATGGGCAAAGAGGCTTCTTGTCCATGGTATGTAAATTCCGATAGGAGTTCATATTTTGTTATTACAAACGGATAGGGTATTTAACGCCCTCATATCGTCTCTGATGAAAGGATAGCCCTCATGTCCTTGAAACAGCCGTAAGACTATCTCTTTATAAATGTCAAAGAAATTTCACATTGCCTTGGCTTTGTTGTCTCATTTTCTT
>NW_026363970.1:0-717 GCF_001194135.2 Octopus bimaculoides | reverse complement strand
AGGCTGTTCCGTTGATCGGATCAACTGGAACCCTCATTGTCATAACCGACGGAGTGCCAACCACCACCTATTTCATAATTTTGTGTTTTACATTCACTTTTTCTTGTGTTCTTCACTTTACTATTATAGTTCCCTTATCTCAGCTTCTTCCTTCAATCTAATTAAATTCTATTTTATACTTTATTTCTTTTTTTTCATGTGGTCTTATATTAATCAGTTTAGTGTTGCTTAGTTCGAGTATTTATTACTACTCAACCTGGTTACTTTACATCATGATCTTCCCTCTGTGTACACATGATAGTATATCCTATCTATATTAGATTTAGTTTAATGGGTTCAGAATGTTGCGAGTAGTATTCTACTTTTCCTATCTAATCTCCTAAGTTCATTTAACTTCCAGTTATATTCAAGTTGTAGTTTATGACTGGGATGGTTAATGCATTCATACCTGTAATCTTGTATCTTGTTCTGTTCTTAATACTAGTCTGACACTTCTGCTGTACATTTTTCTTGTTTTTTTTTGTTTGTTTGTTTTTTTTTGTTTTTTTTCTCTGTATGTTGTATCTTTTTCAGTTTCATCTACTCCTGAGTACTTGTATGGGTAGTTCTGTTCTAATTCTTTGATTTCAGTATTTAAATTTAACTCGATGTTTAAGTTTTTTATTTTTTGTCTTTTTTACTGTATTTGCTCTGGCACATTTAACTAGTCTTGTAGGT
>NW_026363969.1:0-1704 GCF_001194135.2 Octopus bimaculoides | reverse complement strand
GTGTGTGTGTGCGTGTGTGTAATAAGAGGTTCACCTGTGCCTGGAACCAGGTCATATAAAAAGAACTGTCCCCAGGATCAGAGTAGGATCCTGGAGCAGTTAGCGATAGAAACGCCCTCCCCTCCTCATTCAGAGGGAGAGATGAAGACGGTCGAGGTGGAAGCCTCATCGAAAAAGGAAGAAGGTGGGAAACAATGGTTGCCCACCGAGGGATTCTGAGGCAGCAGGAGGGAAGGAAAATCTTCCAGACAAAACGGAACAACTCCACCCACCCGACGTAAAGGGGAAAAGAAAGAAAAAGAAAACGGGGCACTGCCAGCAGTTGCTAGTACACGGCTGGCATGTCCCGAGACCCCGACGATGGAAACTGTGGCCTCTCCCGATGTAGAGGAGGAATTTGTAATCCTATTCCACAAGGGAGGGGCAATTCAAGAATTTGTTAAAAAGTTTAACAAAGAAGGTCGGCGGGGAGGAATTCTAACCTATACCAAGGACCCTGATTGGCCTCCGCAGGTAGCTGCGGAGGTCGTGTGGGAAACAGATTTGTGCAAGGTGATGAACCCCTTCCCCGAAGACACATTCCGTTTCCTGCTGAAGAGCCCCGACCGAGCACCATCGAGGCACTGAGCCTGGCTGGGTGCCGGCAGGGCAGAAAATAATGAAGAGGCTCAGTGCCTCATTTGTAAGGACCTTGGGTCCAGTTGATTTAAAGTAAGAGGTTCATAACCTCAATTTGTTAAAAAAGAAACGAAGAACAATGTTTTCGAGGAGCAGCGATCAGCGGGCAACCCTTGCCTTCTCTCATCAATTTCATTATTTAATTTGTCATTTATTCATTTTGTGTCTTCTCCAGCCTGCAGCTACTACGTCTGTGTACGGCTTTTATAGCCAATTAAATGAAATAAAGTAGCTTGCTTACCAACCACATGGTTTCGGGTTCAGTCCCATTGCGTGGCACCTTGGGCACTACTGTAGTCTCAGGCCGACCAAAGCCTTGTGAATCGATTTGGTATATGGAAACTGAAAGAATCCTGTCATATATATATATGTGTGTGTGTGTGTGTTTGTCCCCCAACATCGCTTGACAACCGATACTAGTGTGCTTATGTCCCCCGTAACATAGCGGTTCGGCAAAAGAGACCGATAGAATAAATACTAGGCTACCAAAGAAAAAGTCTTGGGGTCGATCTCTTCGACTAAAGGAGGTGCTCCAGCATGGCCACAGTCAAATGACTGAAGTAAGTAAAAGAATAAAAGAATACGTCTTTTTACCACGGGAAATTTCTCTGAAATTTTATCGCCAAGAAACAATGCCGACCAGAATGGGATGTTTGTCGAAAGTCATCCCCAATCGACTTCGAGACCATATGAAGCATATATGTAAAAAACAAATATGGGCGGAAAAGTGTTTGTGTGAGAATTGGCTGTTATTTCTCGCATGTGGATAAACTGCTTGAAGGCTTATTTAATGTACGGAAGCGGGCGGGTTATGCCTTTGCCATATGCGCCAAGATTATATTTTGTGTTTTAATGGTTTTATAACGTGTTTGCATGAAAATCTGATTTTCACCAACAAACTACGTGTAGACATGAATGGAAGAAAGAAAAAAAAGCAACTTAAAACAACTAAATCACTACACCCTGTAGTGAACACAATAAGTACACTCCAAATGGTGGAGGTAAAGACAATGAACCGCCCCCCCC
>NW_026363968.1:0-560 GCF_001194135.2 Octopus bimaculoides | reverse complement strand
CGTCGACAGTATCATGTAGAGGAGGTTGTTGTTCATTGTTAGGTTTGTTAACGTACATTGATTTGAGAGTTGTGCATAAAAGTTGTAAATCATTACTAACCTGATCAGTGTAGTGAGTAGTGACTTCACTGTTTATCCTTTCCCAGGCTAGTAGATTTGAGTCCTCGATTTTGTTATTTAAGGTGTGAGTTAATATTTTTGAGTTCTTTTCAACACCAATTATTCTCCCATGCAAATTCCATTTCTCCAAATACAATGTTTATATACCAAAAAAATTTTATAACATTTTTCTGACATAATTTAAATATATACTTTAACCATGTAACACAAGCCTTCTGTAGTTTTTTCACTCTTATTATCTTTTATACATCCAACCACGTGCTTTCACATACCAACTTTCTCACACCTATATATATATATATATATATATATATGGGAGAATTTAAGCAAAAAGCAACACACGAAGACAGGTGGTGTAAACAACAAATGTATGTACTAGTTTAATGCTCAGGAATAGAGAAAGTCTTTGACGTTTCGAGCTACGCACTTCAACTGAAAGG
>NW_026363967.1:227-357 GCF_001194135.2 Octopus bimaculoides | reverse complement strand
TATATATATATATACACACACACATATATATATACATATATATATATATAAACATATATATATATAACATACACATATATATAAACATATATACATACATACATATATATATACATATATACATACATAC
>NW_026363967.1:0-155 GCF_001194135.2 Octopus bimaculoides | reverse complement strand
CATATATATATATACATACACACATATATATACATATATACATACATACACACATATATATACATATATACATACATACACATATATATATACATACACACATATATACATACATGATGGCTGCCCCCTCGTTATCGAGTATGGCCATTGCACAA
>NW_026363966.1:0-228 GCF_001194135.2 Octopus bimaculoides | reverse complement strand
ATGATACATAGGACCACAGTAACATTCATCATAATCTTGCGTTAATTACACATACATTCAAACACACACAAACACACACACACATATATACACTCTCTCTCTCTTTCATACAAAAGTTTATAGACACACAATCACTGTCCTTGTTTTTGAATATATATACAGATGCCCATCTATACATACATACATAGTAATATATGTATATATACATACATACATATATATCCATAT
>NW_026363965.1:0-470 GCF_001194135.2 Octopus bimaculoides | reverse complement strand
CGCGAAAACGGGGCCCACGAGCCTGTCTAGGTTTTGCAAAGGCGACGCTTTTCGATCATCGTTACATTGCAAAGGGAAATAACTTATCATATTAAGCAAGGGGGATAACTTATATATATAATGCAGGGGAGATAACTCCTTATCCCGTTGACGTTTTTTTTTTCCGTCATTGAATTTCTGAATCATTCTCTTTTAATTATATCATTCACGGCAATACGGCCATGCTGGAGCATAGCAATTATATATACACACATACATACATATACTGTAAATTCTCGTGTCTTCTACTATAGCCTCGGGCCAACCAAATCCTTGTGAGCAGATTTGTGTGTGTATATATATATAGCTTGCTTACCAATCACGTGGCACCTTGGGCAAGTGTCTTCTACTATAGCCTCAGGCCAACAAAATCCTTGTGAGTGGATTTGTGTGTATATATATATATATATATATATATATATATATATATA
>NW_026363964.1:0-261 GCF_001194135.2 Octopus bimaculoides | reverse complement strand
TAATGTTTGGTTTCTTTCTTTTCTTTTTTTCTTTTAGTTTTTGTCGTTGTTTTTCTTCCAATTTTTCTAGATATATCTTCTTATCCATACACACACACACACACATACTATATGTATGTGTGTGTATGTACATATGTACGTATATATAAATGAATATATGTACATATATACATATATAAATGTATGCATATGTGTGTGTATGTATATATAGATATAGATATACATATACATATATACATATATATATATATATATATATAT
>NW_026363963.1:0-322 GCF_001194135.2 Octopus bimaculoides | reverse complement strand
CTTCTCTCTGTTATTTTCTCTTTCTCTCTCTCTATGTCATTCTCTCTCCTCTCCTTCTCTCTGTTATTTTCTCTTTCTCTCTCTCTTTCTCGCTGTCATTCTCTCTCCTTCTCTCTCTCTCTTATTTTCTCTCTGTCATTCTCTCTCCTTCTCTCCCTCTCTCTGTTATTTTCTCTCTGTCTCTTTATCATTCTCTCTCTCTATGTCATTCTCTCTCCTTCTCTCCCTCTCTGTCATTCTCTCTCCTTCTCTCCCTCTCTGTCATTCTCTCGCCTTCTCTCCCTCTCTCTGTTACTTTCTCTCTGTCTCTTTATCATTCTCT
>NW_026363962.1:0-243 GCF_001194135.2 Octopus bimaculoides | reverse complement strand
TATTATTATTATTATTAATAAGACGGTGAGCTGGCAGAATCGTTAGCACGTCGGGCGAAATGCTTAGCAGTATCTCGTCTGCCACTATGTTCTGAGTTCAAATTCCGCCAGGGTTGACTTTGCTCTTCGTCCTTTCAGGGTCAATAAATTAAGTACCAGTTATGCACTGGGGTCAGTGCAATCGACTGGTCCTCTCCCCAAAAATTTCAGGCCTTGTGCCTATAGTAGAAAGGATTATTATTA
>NW_026363961.1:0-462 GCF_001194135.2 Octopus bimaculoides | reverse complement strand
TGAACCTTTCCCATCAAGTGAAGATGCTTCTCTATAGCAGTGTGGGAGAACAATTCTATTTTTTCTGCCAGTTCCTTTGTCGTTTGACGAGAAATTTCGTGCAAAAGTTGGTTTAATCGCTCTTCATCGAACTCAACTGGACTGCCAGAACGAGGTGCCTCTTTGAGGTCAAAATTTCCATTTTTGAACTTGGCATACCAATCACAAGCGGTTCTTTCAGCTATGGCACCCTCTCCATACACAACACAAATGTCGCGAGCAGCTTTTGCGGCCTTAGAACCTTGATTAAAAGCAAAAAGAAGGAGGTGTCGAAAAAGTTCGTTTTCTTAACTTCACATTCCATTTTAATGATCTGAAAATAAACAAAAATTAACTAAAATTAACTAGAAAAAAAAAGGACAAAATAGATTCGAAAATGATTCAAAAATAGAATTCTCGAATAAAATAGATTCCAAAATTTAA
>NW_026363960.1:0-1114 GCF_001194135.2 Octopus bimaculoides | reverse complement strand
ATCCTCGGTTAATAATTTGTCATCTATATATAGCTGGAGAACAGTTTCCCATTGTTTTCTTTCTACATCCTTCTTTCCTCCTCTGCCACTTAATTCTCATTTCCCAAACAAATACAGTTGCGCGATAAAACTTAAAAACTTAAGAACATTAGTAAATTAGTTTACTAATGTTCAAATGACATATTTTTTATATATTCAACTTGTAAATTGTGAATTAAGATGTATACCTAAATAAAGAAAATATTACGAGCTTTAATAGAGTATATCGTCCTTAATAGAACCATTTCATTTAAGAAAAACTTGGAAAATTATAGCTATATATATATTTTTTTTTTTGCTATAAAAATTCGTTCTGAAATCCCCAAAAAACACTAAAATCACACAGTCAGTATTTTGGGCATCCAAAATTGCTTAATACAGCTTTGCATCTGCGAAACAGAATTATTCAGATAATTTATCAATACTGCGAAGATTTTTTTCCTACTTATGACTAACTAGCAGTAAAACCCGACGTTGTCCGGGTGAGACTTATTACGCCATCTACGATAAGTCTTGCTAGGTGAAAATCAACTAAAAAAGAAAGCCTTACAATGAAAAAACCCTTATGATGTAAATATGGTCATAATTCAAAAGACGAAATTAAAAGGGAAAGTCTGAAGGCTGTTTTGTGTAACATTATTAAGTGTACGTAAATTTCATCCGTCTAATTGGCTATACAAATGCTTGTGCAAAACAACCTTTTGCGCTGCCTTGATTATACATAGCAGGGTAATTCCTTTTCGCAGAAGATAGGACGGCAATTCCTGATGAAGCAATTGCTGGCGAATATGTTGCTACACAGTTCTGCCAGAATTCTATCAGATTGGGCAGTAGATAATGATGCACCGTTTTGCATTATGTTCAAAGTAACTTCTGGAATGTGGTGAATTGCTGCAGTCTGTTGCTGTCTTTTTAAACCGGTTGCTTTCTTTCCCCAGCAAGTTTGGAGGCATAATCTATGTACATATTAAACAGAACAACAAAAGTTATAATAGATGGGAAGGTCGGTAGTTTTCACATTTCGCTGATTTTTCAGATTAACACCTGCACGATTACGTAACCCTAACCCTAAAAC
>NW_026363959.1:9364-9491 GCF_001194135.2 Octopus bimaculoides | reverse complement strand
TCGTATATATGCTTACATTATGTATAATTTTCAAATACAGTTTTTAATTCTGGTAGAATCCATTTCAATAACTTAAAGGATTTTCAATGAATTTGTAACGTACTCATTTCTTCTCTCTAAGATATAT
>NW_026363959.1:9115-9258 GCF_001194135.2 Octopus bimaculoides | reverse complement strand
CAGGTTCAGATCTTCCCTAATTCATCTTCTCTCAAAGCTTTCCTCTGATTGTGACAATTGGACTCAGATGTTTTCGCTGTCACCATTTTGCCATTGGCTTATTTGATGTTAGTGTCACACACACTCACACAGACACACTCACG
>NW_026363959.1:8951-9105 GCF_001194135.2 Octopus bimaculoides | reverse complement strand
TGATGTTAGTGTCACACACACTCACACAGACACACTCACGCACACATACATGCACATGCACACACACTGAGAATGATACAGACCCAATGGCATGCAGAAATATCAAAATGCATTGAAATGAAGATGAGATAGTTTATCTTTAATTACATCATAT
>NW_026363959.1:8801-8941 GCF_001194135.2 Octopus bimaculoides | reverse complement strand
ATTACATCATATATAAACATTACGAAACATTATTATCCTTATGTGTACTAGTAAAGAACGAAAATATTATTCAAAGTATGGAGATGTACTTGCATAACAAGTTACCTGATCTGAGATCGTGTGCTGAAACAAAAACAATC
>NW_026363959.1:8546-8721 GCF_001194135.2 Octopus bimaculoides | reverse complement strand
TTAGATTCGCGTCAACATTTAAATTTCATTTACCAAAATATTTTCGTCGCTTTGAGACCTGATCACTGACAAGATTTCGTGCTGACAAAGTTCCGTGCTGCATTGTATTATTGAAATTGATATATTTAATTATATATATTAATTCATTTTCCTTGTCTATAATTATGGACATTTC
>NW_026363959.1:8400-8536 GCF_001194135.2 Octopus bimaculoides | reverse complement strand
TAATTATATATATTAATTCATTTTCCTTGTCTATAATTATGGACATTTCTGTGTATTTCTATTAAGAAAAAAAATCTGTACTTTCCTTAGAGCCAAAAATTCCTTTGGGCCAAAACAACCCGTCTAAATCAGTGTT
>NW_026363959.1:5880-6095 GCF_001194135.2 Octopus bimaculoides | reverse complement strand
CCCGCTCACATAACTTTATAAATATATAATTAAAAAAATTGAGAGACAGACAGACTTAAATCTCATTTGAAGTAGAGATGCGATGTGATTGAAGAGGTTGCGTCGTTGACGAAAGGACCATGACTGATTGATTCATGAACTGAACGAAGAATGAAGATATCAATTAGTTAATTGACTAACATGCTAATCAATTAACGAATTAAAATTGGTGAAAT
>NW_026363959.1:5373-5845 GCF_001194135.2 Octopus bimaculoides | reverse complement strand
AATTGTGGAGCTAGTGATAGGGATTTGGAATGCAGATTAGAAAATGAGAGGGTGAGAATTTAAATCAATAGGTGTGTAGGTTTTGAGAAGGAAAACGAACTTCCGTTCGCTTTAGAAATACGAGGTGGCAAAACCGGTGTTGAAGGCCAAGTCGAGGACAGAAAGGTGTTAGAGTATTTGGGAGAGTCGGATGGCTCTAAGGTGCACTGCGAAGCTATGGGGCAGTCGGCGGGCAGTATAATCGATGTGGATGGACTCGTTACTGTGTTCATAGGGAGTTGGTATAAGACCCAAACGCAGAAGGTGCTGGGAGATTGGTGGCGGTGAAAAGGAAAGGGCTGATGTGTCAGTGAAAGCTGGAGCAGATACTGGATCCAAGTTCGGGACGAGATGCTGAGGACATGCTTGTGTGTGTGAGTGTGTCTCTGTATTAAGTTCTTAGATGTAATATCTTTCCATCCCTGATGACGGA
>NW_026363959.1:4199-4538 GCF_001194135.2 Octopus bimaculoides | reverse complement strand
TGAAATAAGACCATATAAGTAACATTGTTTTCTGTTGTTCATTCAAATGAGCTTTGTGCAGTTCAGGTATCATAGACCTTCCAGCTGTGTCTATTCGGTATTCGACTGAGATTTTCGACGGTTACATGCTATTGTGTGGCCTTTCTGTCTTGAAAATAAAGAGTCTCTGTGCCTACTATTTGAGTGAGGTTGAGCCACCATATTGAGACTGCCTCTTTAAATCAACGATTATAGCTTAATACGCTGTTACGAAATTTAAATGCCGTTCACAGATTTATGAGTTCGATATACAGCAGCTTAATCGCCACTTTGCAATTATTTCCTTTTATATGAGTAATT
>NW_026363959.1:3928-4152 GCF_001194135.2 Octopus bimaculoides | reverse complement strand
GAGACAAGGACAACAAATAGCGTTCTTAGTATTCTTAGTGGAATTTGAAACATAACCGAAACAATTGCAAACCAAAATCGTAACATACTTATAGACTTCATTAATAATTTGGTTTATATGTTTCACATGTATTGGTTCCCAAACTAACACTCACACTTTTGCTTTGCACTACGAAGTAATTATTTCCTATTATTATTATTATTATTATTATTATTATTATTATT
>NW_026363959.1:3307-3535 GCF_001194135.2 Octopus bimaculoides | reverse complement strand
CACCGCCGTCACTGAAAGCTACGATGGCCAGGTAATTCGTACCATGCTTGCTTTCGTTGTTTGTTCTGGATAACTAAATAGTCGCAAGCATATATAGACACCCTCTCGGACTTCTCATCTTTCACTCAGTAGAACAACAAGGATTGTACATTTGAAAGGAAAGAGGGATGACCAACATTAAGCTGATCCTATTTTCAGATGAGTAGACTGGAGCAGCGTGAAATGAAG
>NW_026363959.1:2565-3161 GCF_001194135.2 Octopus bimaculoides | reverse complement strand
TGTCAAATTGGAAGAAAGGTCCGTTGTTTAATGACCTCACATTACAAGATTAGAAGTGGTAACTACCAGATCAGGATCTCTGCATACTCTCACGCACAGTTTTAATGGTCTTGAGATATTCTTATCTCGTAGGATTTTCTATTTGAACGATTGCAAAGCAGTATTATAGCGGAGATCGTTAGATTTGAAAATATAGGCAGAAAATTCATAAATGGATATAAAAAAAATGTTTCCTTTCTACACAATAGAGTGTTGCAGAGGTTTATAATATGTCACTTGAAAATAATAAATAAGAATAAATTTTTTACATGGGATTATTTATGCAGTCATCTTTTGAAGTTTCATTAATAATTTTATTGTTGCAGCCTGTATGTCGCCTCAAATTATCAATGAAAGGCGTTACACTAAATTTGGAAAAATCCTGCAGCACATACCGAAAATGTTTTGAAGCTCTGAAAAACAATACCTTTACATGCAATAAATGGACCAGTGGTACCTCTTGCGTTGCTTGTTGCACCGGAAACTTATGTAACAAGAACGATTTCATAGGTCAGTGTTGTTTATTTTCTGATATAATTAAACCCGATTTATTACAA
>NW_026363959.1:1814-2072 GCF_001194135.2 Octopus bimaculoides | reverse complement strand
ATGTATATAGGTGTATAGGTAAAGTGATAGGCATATATATATATAAACATTCGTGATAGATATAAAAAAAAAACATGGCAAATTCAACTTAATTTCCGTAGATTGAAAAAGGAATGAACAGCTTTAATCGATTTTCAGATCTTATAGGGTTCTCATTCCTGATGCATTCATCACATGACCAACAACAGTGAAAACAATAGCGAATCTGTGTATATTCAGAAGAAATCAAGAATGTTTAGAGAACTGGAGTTAGTAATT
>NW_026363959.1:1667-1804 GCF_001194135.2 Octopus bimaculoides | reverse complement strand
GAAATCAAGAATGTTTAGAGAACTGGAGTTAGTAATTTGCATTCTGTGGAGCGGTATATCTGTGTATGTGCATGCAAATGTATTTATGTGAATGTCCATTTATGTATAATATACTGCTTGAATATATATGCATATAT
>NW_026363959.1:1249-1427 GCF_001194135.2 Octopus bimaculoides | reverse complement strand
TTTACTTATTTCCCAGGTTTGTTTGAAATCTATAGTCTCGCTGAAGACATAGAAACAAATGCAATTGTATGGTAATCATGCGTTTGAAAGTTGTAAATTTAGTCTCACCCTCCTTCCTTTCAACACAGACATCTTCTCTGTTATTATATTGATAACTATATTTATATCTTCATCGTAT
>NW_026363959.1:827-1074 GCF_001194135.2 Octopus bimaculoides | reverse complement strand
TATATATATATATATATATATATATATATATATATTGTATTTTGGGATGGGCATTGAACAAAGACTCTTGTATAGTTTATTCTGTAATTAGTAAAATAATCCATAATTATTATTCATTTAAAATTTCTTCAAAGTAATATGACTTTTTAATGAGGTGAGGAAAAAACTGTACACAGTCCTGCATGTCTTCAATCATTATATTATATATTGACAGAGAGACAGATAGACAGGTAGATTGTCTTTTTTT
>NW_026363959.1:501-817 GCF_001194135.2 Octopus bimaculoides | reverse complement strand
TTTTTTTCTTTTTCGCTTTACTACATTCTTTTACGGAGATGTACTTGCATAGCAGTGGCTTGATCTCAGATCGTGTCTTGAAACAAAAACAATTACAGCGTCGAAGATATTTGTAATCCATTGAACAACACACCGAAATCATTAGTTTCGCTTCAGCATTTAAATTTCATTTGTATCACATGGAGAAAAATTTCTTCTTCAGAAAATACATATTCAAATAAATAAACAATAATATCATGAATAGCGAAAGCGAAACCGGTCGATAGATTAAAAATTATATTAAAACTATGTAAAGTGTGTGTATTTTCCTTTTTTA
>NW_026363959.1:0-422 GCF_001194135.2 Octopus bimaculoides | reverse complement strand
ATTATATTAAAACTATGTAAAGTGTGTGTATTTTCCTTTTTTAAAATTTCCTATATATATATATATGATATGCATGTATGAAACTATTGCAGATGGAGCTTGAATTATCAAACTTGACAGGAATTTTCGAAGTTGATTATTGTGGGTACGTAAAATTCATTTATAGAAATTTTCTTTATTTTTGGTGAAAATATTCCCATGTTTATTTTCCTGTATGTATTAAATAATAACATTCTTGTACCTGTGATCGATAATATGCAGATCCATACGTTCAATCAAATGTTGTGCAGTAAAAAGAGCAGATTCACGCATAGATAGAGCGTGAACTACATGTGTGTGTGTGTGAATATATACAGAGATGCATACGTCGTCGTTATCTTCATCATTATCACCACCACCACAACCATCATCATCATCATCAT
>NW_026363958.1:0-306 GCF_001194135.2 Octopus bimaculoides | reverse complement strand
ATATATATATATATATATATATATATATATATCCATGTTTGTATAGGTGTATTTCTGTATATTTGTGTGTATTTGTATGTCTATATAGGTACGTAAGCACACACACATAGATACATGCATATATATATAAATATATATACATATACATATATATACACATACATATATACATATATGTATACATGCAAGTACACCCACAGATATATGGAAGCATGCATAAATGCATATATAATATATATATATATGTGTGTATGTATGTATGTATGTATATATGTATTCACACACACGCACACATGTGCACACATT
>NW_026363957.1:0-294 GCF_001194135.2 Octopus bimaculoides | reverse complement strand
TATATATATATACACACATACATATATATGTGTATGTATAGATAAACAGATAGATCTATATATACATATTTGTGTGTGCATGTAAATATATATATATCTATACATATATATATATATTTGTATTATATATATATATATTTATATTATATACATATACATATAATATATACATACATATATATATTATATATGTACATATATATATCTCATATACAGATACATACATATATATATATTATATACACATACATACTTATATATATTATATACACATACATACATATATATATTATA
>NW_026363956.1:0-704 GCF_001194135.2 Octopus bimaculoides | reverse complement strand
CTTATTTTTCTTTCGCCTTTTAGGGTTAGTAGCTCCATTTTCGTTCTTCTGCTTTGTTTTCTGTTTCACACTTCTGTCTCTCTTTCGTTTCCTCAGTGTGGTCCACAATTTTTTCCTCCTCTGCTTGTGCTTTCTCTTACTGTGGCTGTGTGAACTCATATAGGGGGCATTTGGTCTTCATATGACTTCTCTCCCCGCATATATAACAATTTGGTTTTCTTCCCTCGACTACGACATTTAACGTTTTCTCGTCCTCCACTTCTATCTGGTAGGGAATTCTTTCTATGTACTCGAATGTAGCAAAAAGCCACATTTCGAGTCCAAATCCCCACCAGTTGCGCACTTTTGTTTCCGCCACTGGTCCCAATTCAGGTTCCTCCTTGGTTGCAGCCAGAACTGTTGCAACCAACCACTCTGGTTTAATTTCTGATGGCACTCTCGGAATACGTATTCTCACACTTCTTCTTCCTCTATAACTTGGTAGTAATGCTATTTTTGTATTTCTTAATATGTTGGTTGCATGCTTGGTTACCTCTTCTATAGTGGCGAACCTCACCTCTACCGGACCGAACTTTCTTCCTCTGCTGATGTACGTGGCTTCATTCAAAATTTCACCCAGACACTCCTCAATTTCCTCTTCCGTCAGCATTTCAGTTTTACTGGTCTCGACAGCCTGTGTACGATACACAACTGTCCTCAGAATT
>NW_026363954.1:0-1800 GCF_001194135.2 Octopus bimaculoides | reverse complement strand
ATCAAAAATGTTGGGGATGACTAGGTTTGATTAATTTAACATGATTTGGTATAGAAGGAATAAAATGTTACAAGTGGTTAGGTTTTGCTTTATATTTTTTCAATGAGGTGAGTTTCCTTATATAAAAATGTTAGAAATGGTTAAGTTTTGGCTTATATTTTCCAATGAAGATGGTTTCCTTATTTAATCTAACTTGTGTTGGTGTTCCAATGGCACATTGATAGAATGGAAAGATTACAAATTGTGGTAGCATTTGTTTTGCGCATTTCTCAATATGTTCACTAAAGGGTATCATTCTGTATTCTGTGAATGCAATCTGCTGTCGATGCAGAGTGCATCTGCATCTGAGCGATAATCCTGTGGACCCTATGTAGTTTTGGTGGCAGCCCGAAATCTTATGACATAAATCAGGTTTTCTGAAGTTCAAGTAAAATCAGATTTGATTTTGAATTTTTGTCCCGCTTTGAAAAGGAATTCTGATCCTTCTAGAAGGTTTGAGAATGTTGCGCAATTTGGTCGACCACATTTTTTTACTTTTGCATTCGTTATTTTAGAGAATATTTTTTTTAAAGCCTGGTACTTATTGTATCCGTTTCTTTATATATATTCCAAGAGAGTTAGAGGTTGTGAATCCAACCAACTAAGGGATAATGTCTATCCAATATACTGCTGGTAGAATGCCCAATTATTAATACACAAGTGTTTTTTCATTGCTGGGGTCGAATAGCTCGACTTATATTCCTCAGTGCGATATCCTAGCAAGGTCGCAGTCTAATGACTGAAAGAAATAAAAGAGGAAAGATATAATCTATATATATAAGCTATATATTAATCTACACACGCACACATAGCAACTTTTAGAAGTGAGATCTTGGGAGTAACTCCAAAGTTTCGGCTTGTACACCTAAATCAGTCTGATAAAAGCGAGCAAGTCGAAACTTCGATGTTACTGTATACTAGTGATTCTTAACTGGGGGTCCATACGTACCCTCAGGTGTCATATAAGAGTTTTGAGAGTCCACGTAACAAATAGTAAATTAGGGATCCAAAATAATATTCTAAGGGCTCCTGAAAATGTTTTGCTTTAGATATTAGTATTTATTGGAACATATTGGTATGTATTCCAAGAAACATCTAGGTTTCTTTCTCTAACATTTTTACACAAGTTAATGTGAAACAAAACAAAACAAAAAACAAAATAGGATTTTGAAAGAGGTTTCTATAAAACTTGCTTTTAAACATCGAATGGTTATGGGAGTAAACCAGAAAAAAATAGTAACCAGAGGGGTCCATAGGTAAAATATGAGTGAGAACCCCTGCTGTAAACCTTTCTCTTGTAAAAGTTACTCTTGTCTGTTGTGACGAGAAGAAAATGCAAATGTCTGCTAGAAAATTTGAACCAATGAACACATGGAGAGGCAGTCAAGCAATTTACCGACTCGTTCATCCCACCAGAGGTCGCTTAGTGCTGTACTATATCTCTATTGTTTAACAATACTTCATAAGAAATGGGCGGAAAGAATAAACGTTTTTAATTTACATAATGGCAGCGATGAATAAAACAGTAGCTATATTAAAATAGGTGATTCAAAGAAACATTAGAGGATTGATATTCACATACATACACACATGCGCGCGAGCAAACAAACACGGGAATACACACGCGTTTAACACACACACACACATGCACATACGCCTTATATTATGTGGATACATATGAATAGAAATGCACGCATCCACACGCACGTGCACACCCACCCACACATTTAACATATTTCTATGAGCATACACATAAATTCC
>NW_026363953.1:438-598 GCF_001194135.2 Octopus bimaculoides | reverse complement strand
TCTCTCTCTCTCTCTCTCTCTCTCTCTCTCTATCTATCTATCTGTCTAATCTGTGTGTATGTATATTGTGTATATGTGTTTATGTGTATTATATATGTGTGTGTGTGCGTTTGTGTGTGTGTGTGTTTGTGTGTGTGTGTGTTTGTGTGTGTGTGTGTGT
>NW_026363953.1:0-428 GCF_001194135.2 Octopus bimaculoides | reverse complement strand
GTGTGTGTTTGTGTGTGTGTGTGTTTGTGTGTGTGTGTGTGTGTGTGCGTTTTGTGTGTGTGTGTGTGTGTGTGTGTGTGTGTGACAATAATCCTTGGACGGAATTTATAAGCATTTAATGCATCGCTACGCGCGTTTCCACAAACCACATTTCTCTTAAGACCGCAGTCCGTATTTCTGGGATGATTACAGTGGGGTCTGTAGTATCCGTGGGTATCGAGTTGTTCATCTTCATGGAGTCATTTCTTCAGGCGATGCACAACAGAAGGATGTTTATCCCTTTCTTCTTTGTATGAAGGTTAAGCGAAATCTATCCACGAAAATGATCAAGCCGATAACCATGGATACTATGGAATTCACTGTAATAATTCCAGGAATACGGACTCAGATTTTAAGAGACATGTAGTTTGTGGATACGCGCCTGGCGA
>NW_026363951.1:0-263 GCF_001194135.2 Octopus bimaculoides | reverse complement strand
TCTATCTATCTATCTATCTATCTATCTATCTATCTATCTATCGCACACTCTATCTATCTAGCTAACTGTCTATCTATATTTCAATTTATTTCTTTGTCTATTTATCTGATTTTCTGTCTACCAAACTAACAATACATCGAAGTATCTGTGGAAGTATTTATGTACGCATGTATGTGTCTATGCATGTATGTATGTATGTATATATGCGTGTATATATGCATGTATGCATGTATGTATGCATGTATGTATGCCTGTATGCATGT
>NW_026363950.1:0-221 GCF_001194135.2 Octopus bimaculoides | reverse complement strand
CACATAATCATGCACACATAAACATATACATATATACACAACGGACTTCTGTATGTTTATGTCAATCAAACCTGCTCTTTAGGCTTTGGTAGACCGCAGGCCAATGAAGAAGACTCTTACCCAATGTGCCGAGCTGTGACACTAAGCTCGGACTCATGTTGTTGAAAATAATCCTTCTTACCACACAGCCACGCCTGCGCCTCATATATATTATATATATA
>NW_026363949.1:0-605 GCF_001194135.2 Octopus bimaculoides | reverse complement strand
TGTTTTGTACCATTCTATGTTTAGCCCCTTGTGGGCAATAAAGAAATTGGTATTTCGTCTGCCCTTACGTTCTGAGTTCCAATTCTGCCGAGGTCGACTTTGCCTTTCATCCTTTCGAGGTCGATAAATTAAGTACCAGTTATGCACTGGGGTCGATGGAATCGACTTAATCCCTCTATCTGTCGTTGTTTGTTCCCTCAATGTTTAGCCCCTTGTGGGCAATAAAGAAATAAGAAACGTTAACACGTCGGGCGAAATGCTTAGCGGTATTTCGTCTGCATTTACATTCTGAGTTCAAATACCGACAGACGAAATACCTCTAAGCATTTTGGTCGGTGTGCTAACGATTCTGAAACCAATAAAAGAATATGTATTTTATTGTAATTCCCCAGCTTTTCTTCCAAATATTCCAGCCTCCATAGCGCGCTAATCTGTTCTTGCTAACCTTTTGTATCACGTTGACGACGCATTCACCTTCCAGTAACTTGCCCTCTCTCTTTCTTTCCCTCTTTCGCTAGATTGCTTTCTGTCTCTGCATGTTTCCCTATTTATAAAAATTTATTTATTGATACAGGTATATAACTATACGTGTGCTTATCGATATA
>NW_026363948.1:0-299 GCF_001194135.2 Octopus bimaculoides | reverse complement strand
TAAAAAAGGGATGTGACAACATATATAGTCTTAGCTTTTTAGTCTTTTTTTAATCTTTTGCTCCTTACCCTTGCTGCATTAAACTTCAGTCTGCTCCCATTATTAACCACGTATGCTAAATCCTTTAACCCCTAAATAGCATCCGTCTTCGTCATTCCTGTAAAGGTTGACCGGCAACAGCTCAAGCGGAATATTAATGATATCTGTCTCACAAGTATTGGAGATCTTGCAGGAGTTATAAAACTTGTATGATACTTTCTCCAAAATCGGTAAAATAAAACGAGTGAGATTTTAATTCA
>NW_026363947.1:218-478 GCF_001194135.2 Octopus bimaculoides | reverse complement strand
ATGTATGTATGTATGTATGTATGTATGTATATTGTTAGGATTGCCGACTGAGAACTGATAAAAACTATGCCGATCTATTATTTTTCCAGTCAATCTCCTTTTGTAAAATTTTTTTGCATTATTACTTGTAACACTGTTATCTTTCCCAATGTTACAGTTCTCAGCTTTATACATGTATGTTTGTGTGTGTGTGTGTGTGTATTTATGCATATATATATATATATGTATGTGTGTGTATATATATATACATATATAGACAT
>NW_026363947.1:0-208 GCF_001194135.2 Octopus bimaculoides | reverse complement strand
TATATATATATATGTATGTGTGTGTATATATATATACATATATAGACATACACACATATTTTATATATATTTGCACATACGTATATAAATACGTGTATGTATGTATACGTGGATGGATAGGTGGAGTGAAATACACATATTTGTTCATACACACGCATACATATGTATATATGTATAATATATGTGTGTGTTTATATATATATATATA
>NW_026363946.1:0-200 GCF_001194135.2 Octopus bimaculoides | reverse complement strand
TGTAATTCGTAATGTTACTGTCTTTAATTTGTGTTTGTTGTTGTTGTGGTAGTGGTGGTGGTGGTTGTGATTGTTGTTGTGGTTGCGTGTGTGAAATGGCTTGTTTCAGGTGTTAGATGTGATGGTATCGATGCAGTGTTTATTTTGGGCGTATTTGTTTTTGTTGTTTTGATTTTTTTCCTTCCCACTTCTAGTGTAGA
>NW_026363944.1:0-460 GCF_001194135.2 Octopus bimaculoides | reverse complement strand
ATATATATATATATGTGAATATATGAATTCAAATAACCAAAAACACAGAAATACATGCACGTATAGACAACAACAATTTCTATTAAATAAAAATAGACAGTGATAAACATGAAGTAATCAAATACATGCGTACCTTTATTGCCTAACACATAGACACCCACATAATTACATTTGTCATTTTTAGGCAGTATTAAATATGCTGGATCTCGACTTGAGGGTTAATTTAGACGATTGTAGGAACCTCATTAATTACTTCGTCATCTAATTTATTTTTGCCTTTCTATATTTTACCGAACGTACAAATTACAGTTTTAATTTATTAAAAGTTTTGTTTTAATCTGCGGAATTCTGTCAAACACTAAAAATCATACACAGTTTTATTAAATGTATGTATGTGTGCGTGCTTATGGGTGTACATCTATCTATCTATCTATCTATCTATCTATCTATCTATCTATCT
>NW_026363943.1:0-742 GCF_001194135.2 Octopus bimaculoides | reverse complement strand
TAATTGTAAAGTCTTCGATCAAATCCTCACTATGACACCATGAACACTATGAAATTATATTTCCGATTGCATACACTACCTCGAATATTATTTTAAAAAGTTTAAAGTATATTTCTTTTGTGCCACAACCAATTTACCATTTCTGTAGTGCCCCCACTTCCTTTGATGCACTATGCACATGATTATTTTGATTAATGGTTAATTCAGTGCTGCATGCAGGCCCCATCAGACAACATAGCATCTTCGATCATTTCAGCACTCACAATTTTCCACTTATTTGCCAGAAAGATGATAAATCCAATATCAATATTATTGTCTGTAGTCTGAACCTTGTATTCTGCTGTTCCTTATATTTGGACCATTTCCTATTTCATTAATCCATATTTACATAAAAATAGTTTCTAATTTCAGTACAAGGCTAGCCATTTTAAAGGCTAGGGTTAGTCAACTGGATTAATCTCAGTACTTGATTGGTATTCATTTTATCAACTCCAGAGAGATGCAAGTCCAAGTTAACCACAGTGGGACTTGAACCCATATTGTCAACAAATGGAAGAAATACCATTAAACATTTTTCCAATGCCAGCATGAAAATATAGTAGTTGTCTCAACAAAGCCATTAGTCTGAAACAGCTCAAAAAGCTCAGGCATTGCTCACTCCACCGCCCCTGTGAGCTCTGGAAAATATTCCATCAACATTGCCCGTCTTTAAAATTCGTCCAAGTCTTAGCACCCGTGCCAT
>NW_026363942.1:0-547 GCF_001194135.2 Octopus bimaculoides | reverse complement strand
GTGTGTGTTTGTGAATCTATGAATTATAAGTTATGACTAAATAACCCTCTGTGAGTATGTATGTATGTATGTATGTATGCATATGTATGTATGTTTGTATGTATGTATGCGTGCATGTATGTTTATGTGTGTAAGATGTTTAATCCATAATCGCTCGTCTGTCAGATGTGTGTATATGTGTATGTGTGTATGTGTGTGTGTGTCTGTGTATTACATTACATTATATTGTATTATATTATATGATATTACTATCACTAATGTATCAGTGTAGTCGAGTAAACATCTCCAAGTTTGATCGTGTTTATATATGAATATATATACATATATCCATGAGTGGTTAAGTGCGTGCGTGTGTGTATGTATGTATGCATATACATATATATATATATATATACACACATATCATATATACATACATATATATTATGTATGAGTACGTATATAGATAGATCGATCAATCGATACATAGTCAAGCCAAGCAGATGACAGACTGACGAATAGATAGATAGATAGATAAATAGATAGATAGATAGATAGATAGACAAAC
>NW_026363941.1:0-782 GCF_001194135.2 Octopus bimaculoides | reverse complement strand
ACCCTGAAAGGATGAAAGGCAAGTCGACCTCGGCGGAATTTGAACTCAGACGTAGCGTTAGAAGAAATACCGTTAAGTATTTCGTTCGGCATGCTAACGACTCTGCCACCTCAACGCCTTCATAATAATAATAATAATAAGAAGAAGAAGAAGAAGAAGTGCACTCTGAGAGTGCAAACCTCTGCCAAGGCAACACCAGCATTCTCTAAATGATTAGCCAGAAATGATTTTTAAAACGAGAATATTTGAAATAAACTCGACTGCTCTCACAAACGAGAATACTAAAATTGAACCCGACCGCTCTCAAAAATTATGTTAAAAAAAAAACGAAAATAATTCAGAATCCTTGTCCAGTGCCTAATCGATCCCAGTGGTAGTCATGGAAAGGAAGGTGGAGTTGGAAAAGAGGTGTTTGTCAGAGAGTGAATTTAAAAAACGATGGACGCGTGTAGCACGCATGTTGGGAGTGAAAGGCCCTGCGTGAGCACGCTTGTGTGACTACCAGTAAGTCGGTACTAAAGACAGGGCTCGTCGTGTCGGAACATACCTGTTTTGAACACCTCATCATGTGATTTATTATTTGTGATTTATTTTTTGGGATTTATTGTTTGGGATTTATTGTTTGTAATTTATTGTTTGTAATTTATTGTGTTGTAGTTCATTCGATTTCATTGTACATGAAAAATTCTATTATATCATCCGTTTGTGTGTGACCCCAATCACATTGTATTGTCCCCTCTATGTTGGCCCGAATGGGTAATAAAAAAAACAGATGCCAGTTG
>NW_026363940.1:0-325 GCF_001194135.2 Octopus bimaculoides | reverse complement strand
ATATCGATAAGTGTAGTGATTCGGTTTTGTTGTTGTTGTTATTTTTTGTGTTTTTTGTGGTCGTTATAGTGGCTGTGCACTTCGGTTTACGTATAGAATTATATATGTGTGTGTGTGTGTATGTATGTATATATATTTGTGTATGCTTAAGTGTGTGTGTATGTGTGTGTCTTTAAATATGTATATGTGATTACTTTTGAGTGCTGTATGTGGGTGTATGTTTGTGTTTGTGTACGTGGGGCCTCGTTGTCTATTCTTGTGTCTAAGTTTGCTTTCAAAAATTATAAGAGGTATACGCCCATGACTGTAAGCTTGCAATTCTAAA
>NW_026363939.1:0-258 GCF_001194135.2 Octopus bimaculoides | reverse complement strand
ATTATCAGTCGAAGAATTGGCAATAAACTTTCCATAATAGGACATCTAACCCGCTAGAAAGAGCAGTCAAATGGACATCTCTCTGATGTGTTTAAATATACACTGCATGTATTTATATGAATAATATATAGTCTATTGACTACTTTTTTTCTTCTCGCTAGACTACTGGTAACAAACAGAATTTCTAAAATGTTTTTGCTACCCTGAGATTTATTAATATATACATACATACATACATACATACATACATACATACAT
>NW_026363938.1:0-443 GCF_001194135.2 Octopus bimaculoides | reverse complement strand
ATAGAGAGAGAGAGAGAGAGAGAGAGAGAGAGATGTAGATATATAGATATGTACATATATATATGTATATATACATACAAGAATATACACACATATTTATATACATATATATATGTATACATACATGAATATACACACACACACACATATACACGTACGCATATATCAAATATATATTTATATATATGCACATATACGTTTATGTTTGTGCTGCTATGTACGTATGTATGTGTATATATGTATACGTGTATGTATATATATATATATATACACATATATACATATACATATATACATTTTTTTTATAAAAACACGTATATATGTATTATATATAAAATAAAAATGTAGCAAAATGTTTAACATCACTTAAAAAAGCATTTAATTTAAAGAATGCACACACACACATACACACACATATATATACATATATATATATATATATA
>NW_026363937.1:393-865 GCF_001194135.2 Octopus bimaculoides | reverse complement strand
GTGAAAAGTTGCAAGTACATTATTTGTCAGCTGAATCACAAAAGGAATATATCTCTTTTAACTCTGATAGTTTTGAAGCGCAAACTCCCTGGAGGATCAAAGATAAAATACTATCCAATAAATGTTGATGTAACAATTGATCTGTGCATATCGAACAGACGTTTTTCATCTGTTGCCTTCAAGATATAGAATGTGGGCGTAACATTTGAAATTTTATCTTTGAAGATTGTTGTGAGAAAACAGGTTCTGTGAGTGCAAATTTGATAAGGAGTAGCATATCATTCTATTAAAAGCTTGCAGAGATAAGGATATGACAATGGTGCTAATAAAACAACCAAGAATATGGAATGCAAAGAATATTCCTCAATAAAAAATCCTCTCGCTATTTGAGTAACGCAGATTCAACACAGAGCCGTAATGAAACGTTTACCTATTATAGAACTATTGAAAGCATCTATAAGTTCTTTTCCCA
>NW_026363937.1:0-383 GCF_001194135.2 Octopus bimaculoides | reverse complement strand
CGTTTACCTATTATAGAACTATTGAAAGCATCTATAAGTTCTTTTCCCATTGGAGAAAAGAAAATAGCAATTTTTTTGTCACATACACACAGACTCTCATTCATTCTGTCGTATGTCAACTACTCAGCGTCAACCAGAATCGATAGTGTGGCGTTAAATTTCATTGATATCAAATTGGTTCTGCTGATGTTCTGAAACTGAATCTGACGCTAAAGACCAGAAATGAAGAAACAGGAGATATTATCTTGTACACACTCGTGTTAATCCATCTGGTTCAACATTCTTCCATTAACATACGCAATATGGCATTACAGGCAAGAGATGCCACTGTTGATATTCAAGTGAGCAACACTAAAATCTTCATAGGAAATCTACAAAAACTG
>NW_026363935.1:0-610 GCF_001194135.2 Octopus bimaculoides | reverse complement strand
GGCACTGGCTAGAGCTCTGGAATTTGAGTCTAGCACAAGAAGTTCCCAGGTGGGCTACAGTTCCAGATTCAAAGCAAGTATGGGAAGCAGGAAGATTCAATGAAAGCTGTTTGAAGAAGAAAGAGCAAGAGATGGTTGGAAGAAGTTGCTGGCACCGTGGGAAGCCAAGACACAAGAAGCAAGATTGTTACAGCTTGAAAAGAGAACAAAAGTAGAATGATAATAGAAAGTTTACATTTAGGAGAGAGTACTGAACATCTGACTGCCGTGCTCATAAAATAAAGGAGAGTCAGGAAACTGGAAGGAGCTGATGTTAAGGGGCAACAGCCCCACATCTGAGAGGATGTAAAATGACTGTGATTGACAGCATAAAAGTGGATGGGAAGATTGACAGCTATTAGTGTTCCTTTGTGATTGATTTGGCCTTGAGATTTACCAGAGTTATCACAGCAGTTATGTAGTGTTTACTGGTCATTATACTGAACTGAGGGCACCTGTTGATGTCCCGACTGAAGCATGACCTCTTGCAGGGCAAGAGGTCATGCTTTCTGTCCATGTGGTGGATATGAAGGATCCTTGTCTCTTGGGTGTGGATTACTTGGCTAGGGGT
>NW_026363934.1:0-207 GCF_001194135.2 Octopus bimaculoides | reverse complement strand
TATATATATATATATATATATATACACATACACATGTCTGTGTGTGATTGTATACATATATGTATGTATATTAAGTATGCACCATACGCACATTGGTATGTGTGTATGTCTGTCTGTGTATAAAGATAAATATATACATAAATGTATATATTTATATATACATATGTGTGTTTGTATCTGTGTGTTTGTTTGTGTGTGTGTGTGTGT
>NW_026363933.1:0-249 GCF_001194135.2 Octopus bimaculoides | reverse complement strand
TGTATGTATGTATGTATGTATGTATGTATGTATGCATGCCTGCATGCATGAATTCATGTATGTATCTGTGCTTGTTTGTATATATGTATGCATGCATGTATGCACATATGCTTGCATGTATGTATGCATGTATGTATGCATTATATATGTATGTACATAGTTATATAGTTATATATACACTCGCAGATATATAAATAAGACGGTGAACACACACACACACACACACACACACACACACACACACACACA
>NW_026363932.1:0-218 GCF_001194135.2 Octopus bimaculoides | reverse complement strand
GTGTGTGTGTGTGTGTGTGTGTGTGTGTGTGTGTCTATATATATTGCTGCTTATTATACAAAAGTGTAGTAAGTCTAAAACGTTGCTTTTTCAGAAAAAAATAGTTTCATCATTCCATTTCTTTTTACATTAGCGACAGTTTCAGCTTAACAATAATACTTTGTTGGCTGCATAAAATCGTAAATCCATGCATGTATGATATTTTCAGTCAGAAATAT
>NW_026363931.1:0-290 GCF_001194135.2 Octopus bimaculoides | reverse complement strand
GTATGTATGTATACATGTATGTACGTATGTGTATATGTATGTATGTACGTACATACGTATGTATGTATGTACGTATGTATGTATATATGTGAGTTTTTATGTACTTATGTAATTATTCATGCATGTATGTATGCGTTTATGTATGTATACATGTATATAGGTATGTATGTTTTTGTGTATGTATGCATGCATGTAAGTATGTCTATATGTATATATGTATCAATGTATGTATGTTTTTAGGTACATATTTATATACGTATGCATGCATGTATGTATGTTTATATGTATGA
>NW_026363930.1:0-295 GCF_001194135.2 Octopus bimaculoides | reverse complement strand
CTTGAAATAGCAAACATTCCCTAGCTACACACAAGAGAGAAAACATGTTACAAAGACAGGTCGGTTCCTCTCCAATTTTTTGTAAATTCTTAAATATATATCTTTTTGTGTGTATATATATATATACTACCAAACAAACATGCTTTTTATAGAACTCCTAATACCTTTTTTTGAATACTCTTTTGTAAACTGTTTTCAACATTTTCTTATTATTATCAAAGAATATATATATATATTTTAATCCCTTTGTGACAACCAGTACTTAACACAACAAAGCTTATGCAAAGCTTTACAT
>NW_026363929.1:0-331 GCF_001194135.2 Octopus bimaculoides | reverse complement strand
ACACACACACACACACACACACACACATATATGCATACCTTGATCTATCTGCATCTATTTATAGCTTTCAATATAGGTTTATCGATTGATTTCCCTCACCTCAATCATGATACACACACACACACACACACACACACACATTTCTGCACATATACACACACAAACACATAGACGTTTTATTTTACACACTTGCATATCTACATACATGCTTCTCAAAATATATGCATAAATATATTTATCTTTCTCTTTATATATATGTGTATATATATGTGCATTTATACATATATATATATATATGTTTGCTTAGTGTCTCTGTCTCATTACACATGCA
>NW_026363928.1:0-333 GCF_001194135.2 Octopus bimaculoides | reverse complement strand
TATGTATATATATAATTTAATTATACATTTGTATATATGTATATAAGCGGTAAGCGCATGTGCAGCTCTAACAAAGGGTATATGCATAACTACATACGTGGTTTTGTGTTCTGTGAGTGTGTGTATGTGTGTCTTGTGTGTGTGTGTGCGTGCGTGTGTGTGTGTGTATCTCTGTGTGTTTATGTTAGTGTACGTATGCGCATATCTGTGTCTTGGGACTGAGTACTTCCCTATAACTTAGTAGAGTAAAACAGCCAGATATTTTTGTAATCAAATTGATTGATTTCATATACATAAGTACATACATACATACATATATATTTATATATATAT
>NW_026363927.1:0-200 GCF_001194135.2 Octopus bimaculoides | reverse complement strand
TTTTTTGTGGGGTGTAGTTTGTGACTTTTTCATAGTGTTGGTTGTCATCCTTTCCTTCTTCCTCTTCTACTTCTTCCTCCTCTCCTTCTCTTTCGTTTCTATTCCTCTTCCTCGTTTTCCTCTCCTTCTTTTCCTTCTTCTTCTCTTCTACTTCTTCCTCCATCTCCTTTGCATTCTACTTCTACCTCCTCCTCCTCCTC
>NW_026363926.1:0-326 GCF_001194135.2 Octopus bimaculoides | reverse complement strand
CAGCCTATTCTTATGCTAGCAGCTATGCTTTCAGAGCATCCACCTCCACTTTTGACTTGCTCACCTAGGTAATGGAAGCTATCAACTACTTCTAGTTTCCAAACCTGACATCTGACAGAATCTATTTTCTATGCATTTGTAGTACCTGTACATCTACCACACACAAAGACTATTTTTCCTGTTGTCATTCCTCTGATATTACTACACCTATGTGTCCATACACGGAAAACATCTTATATATATATGTGTGTGTATAGAATATTTGAAGTTATGTACAGATATCTTATATTAAGAAAAATATACATACCTAGATATTATATTATATA
>NW_026363925.1:0-461 GCF_001194135.2 Octopus bimaculoides | reverse complement strand
ATATATATATATATATATATATATGTATATATATATATTAATATATATATTAATCAAAGTATAAAGTGTTATAGATCCATTAGAGTCAATCTAACAAGCAGTTTAACACTGGATATTAAAATTGGATGTTAGATAGCAGCACAGTTAAGTAATACCATGCACTCTTTACAGAGGGCAGGTATTGAGAAAAATATGGCAGCTGACTTATGGATTTTTAGATGCTTTTTCTTAACACACAGCCACACTTGCACCTATGAATGTATGTAGAAAGAGAGAGAGATAGACAGACAGAGACAGAGAGCATATGAGAGAGACTACACCAATGATGAGGATTTATGAAATGGTGTTGTTGATGACGTACTAAGTTCTCAGCTCTTTGATTGGTTAGAAGAAATTGTTAACTGAGGCTCTTCTACATATCTTTGAGTGAAGTCACAGTGAATATTGCCTTCGTTTTTTCT
>NW_026363924.1:0-243 GCF_001194135.2 Octopus bimaculoides | reverse complement strand
TCTTTTGAGATATTGATATCCGTACTGGTATTGCAAAACACATCATTTAGAATTGATTTATTCTACACGAAATGAAATATTTGAAATATCTGAGTATCATATACTTTGTTGTGGTGTTGCACTCCAAACATATATGATTATGCTCTAAGTATTATAAATTATGGTACGTGCGATCATGGTCGTATATTTGTGAGTATGTATTACATGTGCAAATATATATATATATATATATATATATATATA
>NW_026363923.1:0-369 GCF_001194135.2 Octopus bimaculoides | reverse complement strand
TAGATAGATAGATAGATATAGCCTACATAAGCGATTATAATCATAGCTGTGTCCACGGGCAGTACATCTGCATGTTCACATATGTGTTTATCGGTGATTTATTTCAAATGCGATATACATACCAATTGAAGTTTCCATTGAATTCTATCTGCAGAGTAATTACATCTCAAAATATAATACTGGAAAATTTTGCAAAAATTTAATTCCTTGTTACACGTTTCATTACAGAACAGAAATCACAAAGGTATACACGTATGAAAACGCATATAAACTCCTATTCGTAAATTCCTCGGGCAGAAAACAATAATACTATTATAACAGTATTATTTTTGAATCGTTGCCTGAAGAATTGCAGACAGGAGTTGCAAT
>NW_026363922.1:0-703 GCF_001194135.2 Octopus bimaculoides | reverse complement strand
AGATAGATAGATAGATAGATAGATAGATAGATAGATAGGTAGACAGATATGTACAAGCGCTTTCTATGTCTCGCACAATACTTAGTAACTGAATGGTTTGTTGTACTACACTCCTGATATTCTTTACTCTTGGAGATGTCATATGAAACACGATCATTTTATACAGAGAAATCTCATTTAACAAATTCACAAATAGCGATAAATAAAATCATGGGACTTACAAGAATGAATCAACTAAACGAAAATATATCAAAATAAAAACAACATTGATCAGGGAACGAACCGCACCCTTCGCATACCGAATTTCGAATAAAACACTGAATAACTCCATTTATCTTGTTTTTGACGGAAAATCTATTTTCTCTCTTATGTTAAGTCGATCTATGTTTCTGATTTGATACATTCACAGTTTAAATCAACAAAATGAACGATTTCACTTGGAAGTTTATTTCGTGGAAAGGGAGTATTTACGCTTTTACTTCATCTTGCCCCAATATTAACATAATGTTTCATCTGTAAACATTCTCATTATTCTTTCTAAATATATATTTTTTTGTTTTTGTTTCACATCCCAATGAAATTTCTTTTCGTGTTACTCTCGCTATCTGTTTCTATATTAAATATATACATATGACTGAAACAAGTAAAAGGGGAAAGACACACAAAGACACACACACACACACACACACACACACACACACAC
>NW_026363921.1:0-306 GCF_001194135.2 Octopus bimaculoides | reverse complement strand
TGATGGGGAGGAGGAAGAGGAGGAGGAGGATGAGGATGATAGTTGTCTTATCTAAGACTGGTAGAGTATGGTGGTTACTACAGTTGCAGATGCAGTATGGGCTGTGCTGGCTGTGGTAGTAGCAGAGGCTGTGGTTGTAGTGGTGATTGTGGTAGCGATCCTGGTGTTTGGAGGTAGTGGCTAAAATGGCAGTTCTGTTGATTTGGGTTGTAGTGGTAGTGCTCCTGGCAGAGGTCATGGTGGTGGTTGTGGTTGTAGTGGTGGTTATTGTGTTAGTGGCGGTTGTGGTGGTTGTAGTAGAGACCG
>NW_026363920.1:0-703 GCF_001194135.2 Octopus bimaculoides | reverse complement strand
GAGATGAATCGATTGCATCGACCCCAGGGTTCAACTGGTACTTATTTTATCGACCCCATAAAGATGAAAGGCAAAGTCGACCTCGGCGGAATTTGAACACATCGTAGCGACAGGCGAAATACCGCTAAGCATTTCGTCTAGCGCGTTAACGATTTTGCCAGGTCGCCGCCTTATTATTATTATAATAATAATAATAATAATAATAATAATAATAATCCTTTCAACTACAGGCACAAGGGGCCTGAAATTTTAGGCGAGAGAGCCAGTCGATTAGATCGACCCCAGTACGCAGCTCATACTTAATTTATCGACCCCGAAAGGATGAAAGGCAAAGATGACCTCGGTGGAATTTGAACTCAGAACGTAAAGACGGACGAAATACTGCTAAGCATTGCGCCCAGCGTGCTAACCATTCTGCTAGCTCGCTACCTTAAACCACCTTATAATAATAATAACAATCCTTTGCACTATAGGTACAAGGCTTGAAATTTGGTGGGAGAGTCTAGTCGATTACATCGACTCTATTATTTCACTGATACTTAATTTCTCGACCCCGAAAGGATGAAAGAAAAAGTCGACCCCGACGGAATTTGAACTCAGAATGTAGCGACGAGCGAAATGCCGCTAAGTATTTCGTCTAGCATGATAACGATTCTTATTTCTTTATTGCCCACAAGGGGCTAGACATAGAGGAGACAAACAA
>NW_026363919.1:652-772 GCF_001194135.2 Octopus bimaculoides | reverse complement strand
AGTAGAAAAGTTATAACTTATGCTAGGAATGACTCTAGGAAAGCATGTTCATCACAACCTATGTGACCATCTTTTTCACAAAAAGAAATCAATGTGAAGAGAACATCTTCATTGGTCTTC
>NW_026363919.1:378-524 GCF_001194135.2 Octopus bimaculoides | reverse complement strand
AGATAGATATATTTAAATAGTCATTGATACCAGCAAACAAACATCATCTTCAAGGATAAATACATGCAGAATATTATTAGATGGGTATATTCCAACAAGCATACAACTTCAGTGACACACACGAACCTTATCCTAGCAGCAGACTA
>NW_026363919.1:0-105 GCF_001194135.2 Octopus bimaculoides | reverse complement strand
GTCATTTTATCTCAGAAATAATTGAATGCTATTTTGTTGAAAATGTTTCATAGACTTTACTTTGCATGAGCAAAAATATCTAATGTATTTATAAGGTAGGTACTG
>NW_026363918.1:0-560 GCF_001194135.2 Octopus bimaculoides | reverse complement strand
TATATATAACAAGCCTCCCTTGCATAAATCTTACACTCTATAAACTATACAATTCTGCATTCAACAGTACCTGTACTATTATGATTTATAACGCTGCATCCAATGATATCCTCATCTTAATTTATTTACACCTGGATCTATTTCGTTAGGAATACCTCGAAGTATCCTTATTATTTTTTACCTACTATTGTTCTATTTTTTATTCTTTCTTTTTTTTAATTTTGACTTCGTATCATTATGTATTTTTCGTATTTATTTTTATCAATATGTTATCTTAACTTCATATGTTTTTCTCATATATTTTCTATCCTTTACATTTTATTTCTATCGTATATTGTCAATTTTTTTATATTATATTTTTTTATCTTTAGCATTCCCATTTACCTTCGCATACACTAGTGTAACATTATATTAGTCACGGAGAACACTGGAACGTCTCTCCGCAAATATACATGAACAGATGTGATATAATATGGTACTTAAATGGATATTTTAAAAATTATTTATAATTATAATATAGTTTTTATATATACATACAAGCATATATATATATATATATA
>NW_026363917.1:0-233 GCF_001194135.2 Octopus bimaculoides | reverse complement strand
ATAGCCTCAGGCTCACCAAAGCCTTGTAAGTGTTTTCGTACACAGAAATTAAAAGATGACTGGTATATGTATGCATATATTTGTGTGTGTGTGTGTGTCTGTGTGTCTGTACCCCTACCATCACTTGACAACTGATGTTTCTGTGTTTACATCCCTGTAACTTAACGGCTTGGCAAAAGACATCAATAGAGTAAGTACTAGGCTTACAAAGAATGAATCCTGAGGTCAATTTG
>NW_026363916.1:0-497 GCF_001194135.2 Octopus bimaculoides | reverse complement strand
AAGTCGCACTACATAAATTTATTTAGAATTTTACATTTGGCTTCGATTTTTTTTCGTTTTTGAAAAGCATATTTGTCTTATATATTGAATTGTTTTTCTTTTTAGGCGGAACTTCTGCAGTTGCAAAGCTGAGTTTTATGTTGGATGGATCCGTGTGACGGACCAATGCCATAAAATTTAGATTAAGAAAACTAATAAACAATCTGTACATGGTCCTCTAATACTTTGAGTAGCGTCTTAATTTGTGTATTGTCTTTCTGAATTTCAAAACTGTTTTGACATTTTTTTCGAGCAAAACCGATTATCATCGGCATACTATTGTTACATTCCAAATTAAATTCAAATCACGAAGACATTAAAAACTAAGTTTGTTTCTTTTCTCGTCAGTGTAATAATGTCATACTTTAGCAAAAAATGTACCGTTGTTAATGCTGAAAGAAAATAAGTGAATAATGGATTTATATTAGCCACCTGGGAGATGGCACGTCTTTGGAAAG
>NW_026363915.1:307-576 GCF_001194135.2 Octopus bimaculoides | reverse complement strand
AAAAAACACAGACACAAATATGCGCACACACACACAGATACACACACACACATATATGCATATACATACAAACATACATGCATAAGGCGGTGAGTTCGCAGAAACGTTAGCACGCCGGATGAAATGCATAGCAGTATTTCGTCTGTTGTTACGTTCTGAGTTCAAATTCCGCCGAGGTTGACTTTGACTTTCATCCTCTAGGGATCGATAAATAAAGTACTAGTTACGCACTGGGGTCGATATAATCGACTTAATCCCTTTGTCTGTCC
>NW_026363915.1:0-297 GCF_001194135.2 Octopus bimaculoides | reverse complement strand
ACTGGGGTCGATATAATCGACTTAATCCCTTTGTCTGTCCTTGTTTGTCCCCTTTATGTTTATCCCCTTGTGGACAATAAAGAAATAACAAACATACATGCATACATACATCCATCCATCCATACATACATACATACATACACACGCAAAAACATGTATACATACGTGGGCTTCTTTCAGTTTTCGTCTACCATATCCACTCACAATGGCCCAACTTGTCAGTCAGTAGGACTGAACGTGGAACAATATGGTTAGCACTGGAAACTTTTACCACGCAGCCATGAAGTGAAAAAAAAA
>NW_026363914.1:0-236 GCF_001194135.2 Octopus bimaculoides | reverse complement strand
TATATATATGCATATACATTGATATATGTACGCTCATAAACATAAATATGCATATATATGCACGCATATACACAAACCCATATGTCTATGCTTTTTTGTCTGTATCTATTTATGTATATATATATTTATATATATGTGTGTATATATGTATGTATGCATGAACATGTATATGCATACGAAGCTATACGTGTGTGTGTCAGAATCTGTTACAATTCTTTCTCGCTTGCTATTACATT
>NW_026363913.1:137-333 GCF_001194135.2 Octopus bimaculoides | reverse complement strand
GTATGTTTGTATATATGTATGTTTGTATGTGTGTGTGTGTGTGTATGTGTGTTTGTGTATGTATGTACGTATATATGTGTATATATGTGCAAGCATGAATATATGCATGTATGTGCCTGTTAATATACGCATGCATATATGTGTGCATCATGTATATCTATCTATCTATCTATCTATCTATCTATCTATCTATCTA
>NW_026363913.1:0-127 GCF_001194135.2 Octopus bimaculoides | reverse complement strand
CTATCTATCTATCTATCTATCTATCTATCTACCTGTCAGTCTGTCTGTCTCTCAATCTGTCTATGCATTTATTCACTCATCTGTGTCTATCTATCTATCTATCTATCTATCTATCTATCTATCTATC
>NW_026363912.1:0-431 GCF_001194135.2 Octopus bimaculoides | reverse complement strand
CATATATATACATATTTGCCATGATGGACTGCTGAAATCTACAAGTTTTATTTATTTTTTTCCCTGTTTACTTTCTCTTATTCCTTACTGTTGAAGAGCATAGGCTTGAAACGTAAAAGACTTTACCATTTTTCCCAAGCATCAAACTAATACACTTGTTTGTTGTTCATACACCTGTCTTTGTCTTTTGCTTTTCTATAAATTTCAACTATATATATATATATATATCCGAGTGTGTGTACATGCATGTGTGTGTGCATGTGTGAATGTTGATATGCCAATGTTCACATTCCTATTTCTTGTTTATATTATGACAGGCCACTCTCAGACAGCAAAATGGCAGAATCGTTAGCATGCCAGGAAAAATGCTTAGCAGCTTTCCATCTGTCTTTACATTCTGAGTTCAAATTCCACCAAGGTCAACTTTGCCT
>NW_026363911.1:0-542 GCF_001194135.2 Octopus bimaculoides | reverse complement strand
CACACATATATGTAGTCAATTTGAGAATATAAACCTCTCATAGGGATGGTTCCATCCAAGTTAGGCTGGTTTAATATATTATACTATGAAGAGATATCTCTTTAATAAATATATTATGAATATCAAATATTATTAAGCAAGAAAATGGAGAGATTTAATGGATAAAATTAATCTATTAATTATCTAACACTATCCATTAAATCTCTCCATTTTTTGGTTTAATATATATATATATATATATATATATATGCATGCAATGGGCTTCTTTCAGTTTTCATCTACCAATTCCCCATACAATGCTTTAGTTTGCTTGGAAGTATGAAGAAAGACATTTATCCAAGGTGCCATGTAGTGGAACTGAACCCGAAACCATGTGGTTGGGAAACAAACTTCATATCACACAGCCACACCTGTGCCATGCATATGTGTGTGTGTGTCTGTATGTGAATATGTGTGTGCATGAATAAATCAATATATATATATACATACATGCATACATACATATAGAGAGATAGGTAGATAAATATGTGTTATACACAAAT
>NW_026363910.1:11762-12996 GCF_001194135.2 Octopus bimaculoides | reverse complement strand
CTTTGTTCTCTGATCTATTTGTTTTCGAATACATCCTCTGTTTTATTTGTTTCGTTTTTTTTAATTTTTTTATCCGTAAAGTATCTGTTGCACTGTCTGTCAAATCTTTTCTTGTATTTCTTTGTTGTTATTGTTGCTATTATTGTTGTTGTTGTTGTTTTGTTGTTCTTGTTGCTGTTCGATCATAATACATTCCAACCGTATTGATCAACAGGTTTTTTATTCATTTATTATGATTTTTCTGGAATAAGGCGGCGAGCTAGCAGAGACGTTAGCATGCCGGGCAAATTGCTTAGCGGTATTTCGTCTGCCGTTACGTTCTGAGCTCAAATTCCGCCGAGGTCGATTTTGCTTTTCATCCTTTCGGGGTTGATATATTAAGTACCAGTTACGCAGTGGGGTCGATGTAATCGACATAATCCCTTTGTCTGTCCTCGTTTGTCTCCTCTATGTTTAGCCCCTTGTGGGCAATAAAGAAATAAAAATCGTTAGCACGTTGCACGAAATGCTTCGCAGTATTTCGCCCAGCGCTACGTTCTGAGTTCAAATTCCGTCGAAGTCGACTTTGCTTTTCATCCTCTTGGGGTCGATAAACTAAGTACCAGTGGGGTCGATGTAATCAACTAGACCCCTTCCCGATAACTTCAGACTTATGATTTTATGGAATGTCTTGATTTGGGGTGTCCATCGTTCTACTGTCTGTCACATTTCACTGCGTATCGTCTTCAACTATAAACCTCGAGCCAGCCAAGGCCTTCTCAGTTGTGAGTGGATTTGGTAGGAGGAAACTGAAGGAAGCTCATCGTATATGCGTGTATGTGTGTGCGTATGGCGGGGTGCATGCGTGTGTTTGTCGCCCAACACCGCTTGACACCCGGTGCTGGTGTGTTTACGTCTCCGTAAACTTGCGGATCGGCAAAGTAACTGATAGAATGGCTGCAGTCTAAAAGTTAATTTGCTAATATGTCTGTTTTGCGTGTATGTGCACGTTTATGCGTGTGTGTATGCGTGTGTGTGTGTGTGTGCGTACGTGCGTGTGTGAGTATGTGGCTTTGTGACTGCGTTTGTTTCCTCCCCACCCCAACCATCGTTTGGCAACCGGCGTTGAGTTGTTTACGTCCCCATAACTTGACGTTTCTGAGAAAATGAACACCAATATTACTGTGTGTGAGAGATCATATTTGTCTATCTATCTATTTAAATATATTTGCGTATATATATATATATATATATA
>NW_026363910.1:10854-11576 GCF_001194135.2 Octopus bimaculoides | reverse complement strand
TATAGTTGGAATTTACAAAAAAAAAACAAAACAAAACAAGAGACGAAAACGTGTGTGTAAACAACAAACAGGTGTATTAGTTTAACGCTGGGGAAGTGAGAAAGTCTTTTACGTTTCGAGCCTACGCTCTTCGACAGAAAGGAACACAGAAATAAACAGAGAGAGAAAATAAATAAAAGGTTTAGTGGCTAGCGATCAATCACACGCGCGCGCGCGCACACACATCATTATATCTATATATTTATACATATATACACCACTCTCTATATATACATGCATATATATATCATTATACGTATGCATGCATGTTTGTATGTGATGATGCACAGATAGTTCAATACGCTAATCCCATAACAAGATAGAACTGTAGAAAAGAGCATTCCCGAATTTATTCAGCGTTTGCTTAATTTACTTATCTATTGCTCGACGTCCAGTTTTGAGTACTTTTTTACCGTTGTTGTCCGTTCATAGATTGGACAGTATCTTCTCTCTCCCCTCATTTTCCTCTCCAACACACCCCATGCACACAGATATATATATATATATACATATATATACATACATACATATAAACGCATTGACACATAACCACGCGGGCACTGACGCACGTATAAGCCATATAATATATCGTTACAAAAAGTTTGTTTTCGTCAGCTATACACTATATAACTTCACGCCGAGTGTACCGAGCGTAGGAGAGTATATGCGTGTATGTGTGTGTG
>NW_026363910.1:7083-9994 GCF_001194135.2 Octopus bimaculoides | reverse complement strand
CAAAGAATCGATTAAACTGGAACCTTCTTTTTTTTTTAGCGTTTTCCCATTTCCCTCTGAAATAAATATACAATTTTATCTCTCTTGGGTCCTGGACATTCTAGATAAGGGGCAAGTAATTATTCCACATCAAACGATGCGAAAGAATGCGCCGAGCAAATTGCATAGCACCACGTGATGTGTGCCACACAATGGCTTTTGTCATAAATGGTTGTATAATGGCGGGAAGGTGATGGGAAATGGTTGGTGCTGTCTGGAAACGAGGCTCTAACTAGAGTAAGCGGAACTACGTATGTTTGTGTGTGTCTGTGTCTATTTGTATTTGTATGTGTATGTGCGTGTGTACTTGTGTGTGTGTATTTGTGTTTGTGTGTGTGTATTTGTATTTGTATGTGTATGCGTGTATCTATTTGTGTGTGTATTTGTGCTTGTGTATGTATGTGTGCGTATGTGTGTGTGTGTGTGCGCCTCTGAGTGTGTTTGTGTTCGTTTGTATGTGTGTATGTGTGAGTGTGTTTGCATTTGCGTGTGTGTGTGTGTGTGTGTGTGTGTGTGTGTGTGCGTGTTAAGGTAACTTGATGCCGCAGAAATTTCAGACATATTGTCACATACACATACACATATATATATATATATATATATATACATACATCACACACACGCACATCTATATACTTACATGCATACACGCGTCCACACCTGCGCGAACACCCATATACAAATACACATCCGCATACACACGCAAAGTATCGTACGAGCATTCACATACACAAATACACACACACACACACATATGTATATACACATATAAGCGTACACGCACACTCACACACATCTGCACAAACATACACTTACGCACGCATACACACGCACACTATCGTACAACCACTTACATACAAAAATACACAATACACAAATATATGCACATACACACGCATCCGCTTACACACACACACACACACACACATTACTTAATGATGTATAACTTGGTCCCTCTACGTTCTCTGTAAAGACACCACAAAGCTCCACTCTGCTTTTTTTTCCCCATCTGAGTTTAATAAAATAACGTTGTTATTGCTGTGACTGTGGCTGTTTAGCCCTAGGTCAGATCTAATCTAAGAAACCAATGATCAAACTCATGTCAACCGAGACAACCCTATTTTTTCTTACTTACTTTGAACCTGCAGAGGAACATGGCCTAGTGGTTAGAGCAGCGGACTCGCGGTCACGGGATCGCGGGTTCGTATCTCAGAACGGGTGATGTGTGTGTTTATGAGCGAAACACCTAAGCTCCACGTGGCTCTGGCAGAAGGTAATGGTGAACTTCTGCTGACTCTTTTGCCATAACTTTCTTTCACTCTTTCCTCCTGCATCTAACAGCTCACCTTTGACGGACCGGCGTTCCATCCAGGTGGAGAACCTATACGCCAATGGGACCGAGAAAACAGCCCTTATGAGCCAGGCATGGCTCGAGAAGGAAGAAACCACAACACTTTGAACCCAGGATCACGTAATCCGGCAAGTACATTTTTAAAAGTAGTAGTAAGTTGTATTCTAGGTGAAAATTGACTGCTATTTGTAGCTGGTCAATCAACCATTTGGAAGTCCCTGTTAATATATGGATGTTTTCGATCTAGTTTGGATTCTTTGCCATCAAATTTGAATTCATTGCTATTAAATTTGATTGCAAAGAATTCGATTTTGATGGCGAAGAATTCAAATTTGATGGCAAAGAATCCAAACTAGATCGAAAACATCTATAATAGGCAATAAACAGACAGAATCAGTTGAGCGTCGGGCAAAATACTTTGCTGTATTTGGTTCCAAAATTTTCCGTTCTGAGTTCGTGCCCTATCGGGATCAGCTTCGATTTTTTTTTTTGTATTTCCGGGACCATTAGACTAAAGAACCACTCGAGTGTTAGATCCGCTTAATATTATCATTAAGCATAAGGCGGTGAGTTGGCAGAATTTTTTGCACGCTGGGCAAAATGCTTAATAGCATTTCGTTTGTCTTTACGTTCTGGGGTTCAAATTCCGCCGCGGTCGACTTTGCCTTTCATCCTTTCGGAGACGATAAAATAAGTACCAACTGAACACTGGGGTCGATGTAATCGACTTATCCCTCTCGAACTTGCTGGCCTTGTGCCAAAAGTTTTAATTAATTCTATTTTATTTTTATTTATTTAGTTAATTCTATTTTAATTCAATTTTAATTCTATGAAGCATAAGGCGGTTGGCGATCTGGCAGAATCGTTAGCACGCCGGGCAAAATGCTCAGCGGCATTTAGTCCGTCTTTACATTCAGTGTTCAAATGTCACCGAGGCCAACTTTGCCTTCCATCCTATCGCTATCGATAAAATAAGTACTAATTGAACACTGGGTCGAGGTAATTGACTCACTCTCCCACCCCACTGAATTCGCTGACCTTGTGCAAAACTTTGAAACCAGACGAAATTATTATAGAAAATTTAGATTGATCCCCCCCTAGGAAACAATGCCCCAGCTTGAGCACTACTTTCTAGAAAACGAAAGGACTTTGACAAACCTAGTTGATTGAATGATCCAACGATTAATCAAACAATAGATTAGTTAATATGGTTAAATGGTGAGTCAAATAAAAAACTAAAGAAGTCAAACAAAACCATTGTGTGTGTGTGTGTGTGTGTGTGTGTGTGTGTGTGTGTGTGTGTGTTTGTTTGTTATTGGCGCAATGAACCTCCCGAGATACAATAATATGTGTTTCAACTCACGAGTTCATATCAAGAATCTTGCAAACCAAAAATACAAAAACAAATTAGAAATTCATATTTTGTAGCTCCTCATTAATATATTTTCTATTATTGAATGTTCTCACAAGATACAGTAATATCGAATGTATTGTTACACAGATATTTAGAAATTGTTGCAC
>NW_026363910.1:3095-6757 GCF_001194135.2 Octopus bimaculoides | reverse complement strand
TGTGTGTGTGTGTGTGTGTGTGTGTGTTTGTGTGTGTGTTTGTATATCTGTGTTTGTCCCCCCAACATCGCTTGACAACTGATGCTGGTGTGTTTACGTCCCCGTAACTTAGCGGTTCGGCAAAAGAGACCGCTAGAATAAGTACTAGGCTTGCAAAGAATAAGTCCTGGGGTCGATTTGCTCGACTAAAGGCGGTGCTCCAGCATGGCCGCAGTCAAATGACTGAAACAGGTAAAAGAGAGAGTAAAGAGTAATAAAGCGAAATAAACCTCGTTATAACAGCTGCTTATAACAGAAACTAATAAGGATTTAGTTCATGACATTAATTATTTAATGCATTGTGTAGCACAGATGACTTGACTTAGATAATTAGATAATTAGTTTCGTATAACATCAGCATAACAACTTTGTGATATCTGAGTAATATTTAAGTGGTATTTGTACAATATTTGTGTGGCAGTTTTGTAATAGAGCATCTGTTTCGCTGACCGTGGGTATATAAGAATCCCATTCTACAAAAAAATCCTTTAAGATGTAGGTTTGTGGTGTTATTTGCTACACAGGTCTGCTCGGCAACAATCCATAATAGTTTACAAGAGTTTGGCTTGGCTCAACATGTGGATGTTTTTCACAAAACGGTCGCACGTTTTTTTATCATGTTTTAATATAATTTGACCCAAGAGCAACATATGCAACGTATTTAAGGCTGTTAAGTGTGTCAGGGTTAGGCAATGAGCACAAAAAGAATAGACTGGAGAGGAAAATTTTAACAAATGTTAAGTTTAATGCCTAAAAATAAGAGGAAAGAACCTTGACGTTTCGAATGCATGCTTTTCATCAGAGAAATAAATTCAAGAGAAAAGATGGCTGGAAAAATAAAAAGAATGAATAAAGGCCGTTGGAAAAAGCACATTTAGAGCTGAGAGTCTAATGTCCCAATAGTCATTTAACAGCCACCTGAATGACCACAGGATTGATACTCTCTTGATTATATTAAACAACACAGCCTTGGTTGTTTAAATTTCAGCAATTCATTTCAAATAATGTCAAAACACTATCAATTACCTACAATAATATGCAACTAATGTGTCCAGCTGGTATAGTATTCAGTCTAGTGACGTCACATAGGCGTTGGTTGTTTTATTTATATTATAGAAACTAACTCGCCTCCAGTATTATTTTACCGTTCACATGAAATGGATTTACTCATTTACTTACGTTGCGCATAATATTATACTTTAATGTTAGAAGTATTAGTGTGTATTACACTGCAAGTATTATATTTAATTCTTAAAGTTCTGCTTTACGACACGATGCATAGGACTGTGTTATAATTGTTTGCACAAGCTTTTGGCCTCGTTCTCCGCTGTTCAACTGTTACCAAAAGTGGCTGATGTTGTGTTAACTGGTCATTTTCTTTTTCTCGAGGTTTTTGGCTTATAAGGCTGATCACCCGCTTTCCATGGCAAATAAGTGATCGATAGCACAATATTTCCCCCTGAAAGTGATGCCGATTCATTCCTAGGATCAAGGCCAACAGTTTTCAGTAGGGGAAAATACGTGGATTATATCGATCCTAGTACTTGATTGATACTGTATTTCATCGAACCCGTAGGGATGAAAAGTAAAGTTAACTTCAGCAGGATTTGAACGCAGAACGATAAAAACGTAAAGAGTGTAAAGAGCCGGGGAAAATGCTGTTATACGTTTTGTCCGACGTGTTAATGATTCTGCTAACTCGCTGCCTTAACTAAGTTAGCCGTGTTGTTATTTTTAGTTATGATACTCAAATACAGAATACATATTAGTTATGGTGAAGTATTGTGCGATATTGCATTAGAGAGACTTATATAATAAGGCCGAACAGTGCGAGAAGAAATACACAGTAAACAACATAAAAGAAAACAGAGCAACAGCTGAAGTTTTACCTTATATTTCGATATTTCGGGGTTATGAGCCCTTCTTCAGGACATGTGGAGAATTAAGGGATGGAGTAAGGCGTTGCTCAAATGTGACATTTTCCCACATATCCTGAAGAAGAGATCATATCCCCGAAATATCAAAATATAAGGTAAAACTCCAATTGGTGTTCTGTTTATTTTTTCGGACTTAGTATTTCATATCGGATTATTTCGACCGCAGTTTACAAGTTTATCTAATATAATGGCTTCAAATATTGGTACAAGGCCAGCAAGTTGATTGTTCGATCGGTACTTATCTTATCGACCTCGAAAGGATGAAAGACAAAGTCAACCTCGGTAGAATTTGACCTCCGAACGTAGAGACGCACGAAATGCTGCTAAGCGTTTGTTTTGTTTTTTTCCGGTGTGCTAACGATTCTGGCAGATCGCCAACTTAGTTCTGATAGTAATACGGGTAACTGTATTGTTAGAGGCAACTAGAATTAACAGGGAAATCTCTCGAATTACATTCGGCGCTTTACTAAAACAAAAACAAAAGATATCGGATAATACAGCCCTGTACTCCTTGCACATAGGAAAAGTAAAACAACGTGATGGTCACAGATGAAATACATTTATTCATAAGGTCTGCTGGATCATGTCTAGCCGGCAACTAAACAATAACAACAACAACAATAATAACAACAACAGCAACAACAACAACAAGACTGAAAACACTAGTTCTATAGTTATTGTTTAATTGTTCAATTGAACTATTGAAAGTTGTGGCAGATATGATGGAGTGCTGTCCTTGCTCTAACACTGGTTGCTAAGTCATACGTCATCCTAATAAACAAACAGACTACCACCCACCCCTTCATATCTCTAGTTTGGGTGAGGTGTTGAAGTGATGAAGGAAGAGGCGATGGTGGGTTTGGCGGTTCAGGGGGTTACGGAGTTAAGGGGGTTAGGTTACTTCTTTTATATTTGGTTTATCTAATACCTCCTTCCCAACCCTTAATAATTGTTTCATTATTATACTCTGATGTGTTTATGTGTGTATGTGTATATATTTCTACACATATACTCATATGTGTATGTGTTTGTGTGTGTGTCTGTGTGTGTGTGTGTGTATTTGTGTATTGTACGAACGTATGTTTGTGTATATATACATAATATACATACATATATATATATATATATATATATATATATATATATATATATATATATATATATATATATATATGCGCGTATATGGATAAACACAAAACCTACGCATACACACACATATAACACAAATATGTATTTGTGGTTTCTTTAAGCCGATCCTGTGTCTTATCACTCTGGAGATTCTACAGCTATTTCCTGCAGCTATTTCTTCAGAATGGTTCAGGCTGCATCAGTGGATCTGTGTCTAGAATAAAAACAAGCCAAATCTGACTTACCCCGGTAAGAAGAGACTTGCTGTGGAAACTCTAGAATAACAGACTGTGGGTCTCGCTTAAATAAACAAATTCAGCCAATGTTTGTATTGAGCACTGCTCTTCTGGATCGTTACCAACGAAAGTTGTATGTTGTTGACGTCTAAATAATTTTTTTTTTTTACTTGTTTCAGTCACTTGACTGCGGCCATGCTGGAGCACCGCCTTTAGTCGAGCAAATCAACCCCGGAACTTATTCTTTGTAAGCCTAGTACTTATTCTATCGGCCTCTTTTGCCGATCCGCTAATTGACAGGGACATAAACACACCAGCGTCG
>NW_026363910.1:0-2156 GCF_001194135.2 Octopus bimaculoides | reverse complement strand
CACGTGCGGGTTCGAATTTTTTTCTATCCAAAGAGATTTTAACCCAATATTCACAAGTAATTATTTATAGCTTTGTTTGCTTCCAGTTTCACCATTCTGAGAAAGAATTATCGTCTGGTCTCGCAGTTATTATTTCATATTCACCATATATGTCTTCCCGCGCGCGTGTGTGCGTGTGTGTATGTGTGTGTGTGTGTGTGTGTGTGTGTATGTTATCTATTACCTGTTTTATCTTTTACATTTTTTTTTTAGTTTCAGCTCAAAGTTGTGGCCATGCTGGAGCACCGTCTTCAAGAATTTTAGTCGAAGAAAACGAAACTAGTACTTCTTTTTAAAGTTTGGTACCTGTTCTATCAAATGTTTTTGCCGAACCGATAAGTTACGGATACGTAAACACACCAGCACCGGTTGTCAAGTGGCGGTGGAGTACAAATGCAGACGAAAAGACACACACGCAGGTATTCATATACAGTTTCCGTCTACCAAATTCCACTCACAAGCTTTTGATTGGCTCGAGCTGCAGTGGAAGACACTTTCCCAAGGTGCCACGCAGTAGGACTAAACCCGGAGACACTTGGTCGGGAAGCAAACTTCTTACTACACAGACTGCGCTAATGAGGATATTCAAAACTCTTATAGAGATATTTATCCAAGATACACTGATTTAATATATTAAATTTTGAAGAGATAACCCTTCAATGAATGGATAATATAGAATATCGTAAGATATCAGACATTTTTATTGAGTTAGAAAACGGAGAGTTCTAATGGATACAAATTAATTAATTAATTAATTAATCAACATATTAATCAACATATTAACCAACAATTGCTTCATTTCTAAAATAACATTAAAATTACAAAACATATATAAAAATATACTTCTATATTTTAAATACCTTATAAGGAAATTAGTCAGGTATTTCAGAGGACAATAAGGATTGCATTAGGATACTTTCGGAACATACACAATATATAAATATATTTACATATACATATATATTCAAATGTAAATAATGTAAAATAATGTACATAATTCCTCATCTCATAAATATAGAACTGAATTATATTATGATTATACACACATATACACACACATATATATATATATACATACGTACATATTCAGTCTGCTATAATGACTCCATAAAAACATATAAAACGTCCAAAGGTATATTTTTTTCCATTTCAAGATATTATGCTCAGGCCATATAAATTTAATATTTACTTAATATTTACTGAGTATTAATTGAAACAGCTGTAATTATGATTAGTTGTCGATTTAACTGGTTATCATAAAATTGTTTTATTTTTATTTAATTGTCGTGCACAAAATATGTGATACATTCCCCTATACACGTGCAAAACCTCATATCTTCAATATCATATGCAATAAATGTATAAAACGCAATTAAGCAATGAAAAGGGATATTATTAATGAAGTATTGTTGACGAAGGAATTGGTGTTTCCTTTCTATTCATCATTTTTCATCGTATGGCAAATCCATTTTGTAGAAAATAAACTATTTTATGTCAACGGTAGTTGGAAAATGCTCAATGAAATATTGACGAAAGTGTCCACACGAATTCACTATTACTAACCTTTTCTGTTTCTTTCTTTTTTTTTCTTTTGTTAAAATTACAAAATGTGGCAATATTCTGTTATCTGAGTGACAGAAATCATAGCTTCTGCTGCAATTAGTTGAAGAAAACACGGGTTCTATAATGGACTCAAAGCTGTTATGATTGTTAAAACAATCATCTTTTAGACTCCAAATATATTTAGAGAGTGAAGTGGTGAGACGCCTGTCTCAATGCATAACCGTATGCATATGTTACAATGAATTTTTTCAAAGTACGCACACTCCACATGTGACAATGTGTGCATACTACAACTCATATTAATCAAGTGTATTCGCACACATAGATATATATTGTACACATATATATACATTAGAAATATATATATATATATATTCAGTCAGCTGAATATATATACAAACACATATAAAACATCCAAGGGTATATTTTTCCCTTTCAAGATATTATGCTCAAGCCATATAAATTTAATATTTGCTTAATATTTACTGAGTATTGATTGAAACGGCTGTAAAGGATGATGATTAATTTGCTGTTAATAATAAACAATTATTAAC
>NW_026363909.1:0-422 GCF_001194135.2 Octopus bimaculoides | reverse complement strand
TTTTACGCGGATGAAGATCTTGTTTCACGTGCGGTATCGCTTGTTTACCGGGGCTAAGCCATTCCTTGCTCTACTTCATATTGATGTACAGGCACCATTTTTCGTCGCCAGTAACGATTCGGTAAAGAAATCGTTGTTTGTGTCCACGAGTTGAGCGGTGACGAGCAAGCAAACCAGCAGAGATTGTGGATCGTTGATTTTTGTTGTTGTCACTTAACGCATACGGAACCCATGCTCCATACTTCTGAACCTTTCCCATCGAGTGAAGACGCTTCTCTATAGCACTGTGGGAGCATTCCATTTTCTCTGTCAGTTCCCTTGTCGTTTGATGAGAATTTCTTGCCAAAGTTGGTTTAATCGCTTTTCATCGAGCTCAACTGGACGGCCAGAACGAGGAGCGTCTTTGAGGTCAAAATTTCCAT
>NW_026363908.1:0-532 GCF_001194135.2 Octopus bimaculoides | reverse complement strand
CTTGTTATCTTTCAGTCAACTACCTATAATTATACTACTACTAATAACAATAATGGTTTCTAATTTAGGCACAAAGCAGTAGTTTTTAATGGACTGCATTTAGCCAAAACCATGAACATTGCTAATTGCCTGGCACATTGTTTTTATTCATCCCCACAAAATTGAAAGGTAAATTTGACCTTGGTTTAATCTGAACTGATGGCCAAATGAGCCTGATTACTTATTGTAAAGCATTTCTTGTAATACTCTAATTAGTACACATCATCATCATCATCATTTAGTTTTCTATGCTGGCATGGGTTGGACAGTTTGATAGTGTCCAATGAACTGTCGAGCTGCATTAAACCCAGTGTCATCTTTGACATAGTTTCCATCACTGGATTCCTTTCCTAACACTAACCACTTTACAGTATGTACTGGATCCCTTTCCTTGGTACTAGTGAGGTCACCAGTAACTTGCAAGACAAAATAAAGAAAGGGAAACAAAAAGACCCCTCAGCTGAGTGGGAGTGTATTTGAGAGAGTGGGAGGT
>NW_026363907.1:0-282 GCF_001194135.2 Octopus bimaculoides | reverse complement strand
TCACTCATACACATACATGTTTGCATGCACAAGCACACTCACACACACACTCATCTATGACCCACACTTCATGGACAGCCAAACTCACATGCTTACAAGGGAAGTCACTGTACATAGGAAGTCACAAATATCAACACATTAAAGCATCTATATACACTCACTCACACTCACTCTCACATCTATATACACTCACACATCTATATATACACACTCACACATCTTTGTCACACTGTGCTTAGAAAGTCATATTCATGTACTCATGCACAGCCTCACACACATACA
>NW_026363906.1:0-403 GCF_001194135.2 Octopus bimaculoides | reverse complement strand
CTCCTGTGGGGATTTCGGTTCATTCGCTTCTTCACAGCTTCAACAGTTTGTTTGGTACGAATCGATCGTTTCCTACCAGGAATTGGCTGGCTAGAAGTAGTAGCAGACTCCATATACCGTTTCCAGGCACTGACCACTGTTTTACAGCACACATTCAACTGTTTTGTTATGTCCTTGTTGCTCACTCCAGCTGTCGTCTGAGTGATAATCTGGTCACGTTTTGCTTTCGACGCCATGTTTGTTCACAAACTTGTTATAGACGAAAGAAACAATAGAGAGATGAACAAAAGACATATGCAAATCTTTATGTAAAATGTAGATAATATTATCTGAACTGATATGTTTTAGGAAAAGTTTTAAACATGGGTAAATCTTTCTGGGACACCCTATATATATATATATA
>NW_026363905.1:397-734 GCF_001194135.2 Octopus bimaculoides | reverse complement strand
GGTTCGGCCTAAGAAATCGATGGAATAAGTACTAGGCTTATAACGAATAAGTCCTGGGGTCGATTTGTTCGATCAGCGGTGCCCCAGCATGGCCACAGTCAAATGATTGAAACAAATAAAGGAATAAATGAATGAAAGAATATATGTATATATGTATATATGTATGCATGTATGTATGTACATGTATACGTATCTATATGTATATATGCATTCATACATATATATATGTTTATATATACAAATACATACATACATATATGTGTGTATATCTGTATGTGTGTGTATTTATATATAGATATATATATATATGCGTGCATGTATATATATATATATATAT
>NW_026363905.1:0-387 GCF_001194135.2 Octopus bimaculoides | reverse complement strand
ATATATATATATATATATATAGACAGACACGCACATATCTATACGCCCGCGCGCGCACACACACACGTTTATGTCATTCATTTTTCACCAACTGTTCATTCTTGTCTGGCCGATAGCTTCCTTGTCTCCCCCCTTTACGCCTATTGACCCTGAAAAGCCTAACGGGGCATCCTTTGTTTCTTTGGGTTAAAAGAATATGCGGTGACATAAAAGAGGCAGCTATACTGGTTATAAACGTATATGTATGTAGAGATATATAATGATATTTGTGTGAATATATATATATCCTGGCAAAGACGCCCAAGTTATAGGCGCATGCGTGACTGTGTGGTAGGAAGCTTCCGTCCCTGTCACATGGGTCCGGATTCACCCCTGCGTGACAACTTG
>NW_026363904.1:0-249 GCF_001194135.2 Octopus bimaculoides | reverse complement strand
TGTATGTATGTATGTAGGTATGTATGTATATATGTATGTATGTATGTATGCATGTATGGCGTGGCTATATGGTAAAAAGCTTGCTTCTCAACCACATGGTTCCGGGTTCAGTCCCACTGCGTGGTATCTTGGGCAAGTGTTTTCTACTATAGCCTCGGGTTGACCAAAGCCTTATGAGTGGATTTGGTTGACGTAACCGCTTACACTTTTTTCTGCAAAATAGGGGTAGTTTATCCTGTTCAGGCTATA
>NW_026363903.1:546-724 GCF_001194135.2 Octopus bimaculoides | reverse complement strand
CAGCTATGTATATATGTATGTGTATATACGCATGTATATAAGTATGTATGTGTATATACACATGTATATATGTATATATACGCATGCATATATGTATGTATGCGTTTATACGTATGTATATATATGTATGTGTATATACGTATGTATATATGTATGTGTATATACGTATGCATATATG
>NW_026363903.1:0-536 GCF_001194135.2 Octopus bimaculoides | reverse complement strand
GTGTATATACGTATGCATATATGTATGTGTATGTACGTATATGTATGCGAACATACATGTGTATGTATGTGTATACACGTATGTATGTATGTAGATATGTATGTATGTGTATACAGGTATGTATGCATACATGTATGTGTGTATATGTAAATACAGTTGTATGTATGCATGCATGTATGTATATGCATATAGGCTTGTATGCATGCATGTATGTGTGTATACGGTGTCATGTATGCATGTGTGCATGTATTTATGTATTTGTATAAACGCTTGTATGCATGCATGCATGTATGAATGTATGTGTATATACGGTTGTATGTATGCATGCATGCAAGTATGCATGTGTGTATATGGTTGTATATATATATGTGTAAATAAGTATATACGTCAATATGTGTGTATGCGTATGCATGCATATGTATGAGTGTGCGTATGTATATGTGTTCACATGTACGTTGGTCGAAACGCTCCTTAACCTGCTTCCATCATCTGTGGCGATGACAGGCATTGCTCTCCCAGTCGGTCTCCTGCATATC
>NW_026363901.1:0-636 GCF_001194135.2 Octopus bimaculoides | reverse complement strand
CTCAACAATGTGAAAATGTCTTTACGTGGTTTCTCCACCTGTTGAAAATAACAGTCAAATCTCCTTCAGTTCATAACCTGCCATTTAAAATAAAACTGATACTTAGATACATATTATGAAAAATATACGGTCTTTTGATTATGGCTCTGTTCCTTTTTAGAAGGGATTTGAGCTAAAATATTGTAATATCAAAGAATATATCAGAAGACATCGTTCTGGATATACTGTTACTGTAATACCTGTTGATGGTCACGGTTAGAATGGAGGTTAATGATGGTACGTTCAGCCGCTACATCGGTTCCTGTCACTGAAACCTAAATGTCCAAATAGGGTTCCTGAATATTTGATCTTCGGCTCATAAGAAAAACAAGAAATAAGAGAAGAATAAAAACTAGCAACTTCGTAGCCCAATAACAATTTTGTCCTGTTTCATCTGGGCAGCCATGACAGGAACAGTTAAAGTAGATTTAAGCTAGGGTTAAAGAGTAAAGAGAACAAAAGTACTAGATAATGCGATCTTGATTATATTTTGTTCTTTTATTCCTTTAATGGCTTCAGTCGTAGGCCTGCGGTCAAGCTGGATCACTGTCACTTTAATTCTGTCAGTTTTGTTGCCATCTTACGATTGGAAGTTAG
>NW_026363900.1:0-237 GCF_001194135.2 Octopus bimaculoides | reverse complement strand
TGATGACGATGATGATGGTTATGATGATGATGATGGTTATGATGATGGTGATGATGACGATGACAATGATGATGGTTTTGATGATGATGATGGTTATGATGATGGTGGTGATGACGATGACAATGGTGATGATGACGATGACAATGATGATGATGATGATGATGGTTATGATGATGACGATGGTGGTGGTGATGATGACGATGACAATGATGATGGTTATGATGATGACGATGATGA
>NW_026363899.1:0-303 GCF_001194135.2 Octopus bimaculoides | reverse complement strand
ATGTATATATATATATATATACATGTTTATACGTATGTATAAATAGATAAATACACATGCATCTATACAATTGTACATGCATACACGTTTGCGTGCATATGTGTCCACACACACACAGACGCACGCACACACACATATATGAGGGCCACTGTGTTTGCGTAAATATATTCCTTTTCGTTTGAATCTATATATGTAAATACGCACAGATACATGACTATATATATTCGCTCATATATAGACGCATTCATATATATGCGTGTGTATGTGTATGTAAGTATATATATATTTATATATGTGTATATA
>NW_026363898.1:0-419 GCF_001194135.2 Octopus bimaculoides | reverse complement strand
TGTGTGTGTGTGTGTGTGTGTGTGTGTGTGTGTGTGTGTGTGTTGGATTAAAATAAAATGAATAATAACCACAAAAAAAGTTTTTGAAAATGGAGAGAACTAATCTTTGTAATGCAGACCTTTTTGCTAATGTCTCGATTGATTTACAATTAACGCCAATATTGATTTTCTATGACCACCACTCTTCGTAACTAATTACTGGACATTTCTAAATATCGATCTCCGACCATCAACAACGACGATTTACATTTTTATTTTTATATATTTTTTATTGTTGGTTGTTTTGCTGTTTTTGTCACACATCCTCCATTTTGTGATTTTATTTTTCCATCTAACTTCCTTCTTTTTATTTTTCATTATTTTATTATAATTTATTTTTTGATTGGCCCAAGTTTCTGTCTTTATATATTTTTTTTTTT
>NW_026363897.1:0-445 GCF_001194135.2 Octopus bimaculoides | reverse complement strand
AGTTTATCATTTTCTGATTGATTGAATGAATGGGCTTTCTCATATGGAGCAAACAGTTCTGCTTCGATCTCTTTTTTGAGAAGGGCAATCTGCTGTAGCAAATATTGCGCCACTCACATGCTAGAAATTAAAATGCTACTACAGAAACTTTTGAAATAAATGTTGTGTGCAGCAGAGATTTGAAGACGACATTAATCGAGGCAAACATCTTCAATCATACTCCCAATCCGCATAAGAGTTTTGTCTTCATGTATCTTTATAGAGTTGCTGTTTTCGCCCTGGATCAGCCGAAATTCACAAGAAATTCGTGAAAAGTAATATAAAGCTGAGAAACAATACTGAAGCAAAATCTCTATGTATGCTCCCATGGTATATAAACGCTCTCTAGTCAATATGCTCAGGAAATTCAGGGGCGTGTAGGACACAGAAAACTGAAGTAGAAAAT
>NW_026363896.1:0-527 GCF_001194135.2 Octopus bimaculoides | reverse complement strand
ACACACACACACACACACATATATATATATATATATATATATATCAAATGGATAATAACGGACGATGGATAATTGTCAGCTAATTACATCTGTTTCTTACATAACGTTTTAATAGAAGAATGAGAACATTACATCATCGTAAAAGACCGTAATCATGAGATGAGAAGTAAATTTACAAATCAAAAGAATATTCCAAGAATACAAACTCTAGCCACATCCCTGCTATATTCTTGGGATATTCTTTCGCTTTGTAAAATTATTTCTCATCTCATGATTACGATTTTTTACAACGATGTAATGTTCTCTTCTTAAATTTCAATCTTACGTAAGAAACAGCTGTAATGACCTGACAATTACCCTACGTATGTTTTTATTCATTTGATTATAATACTCCAACGGAATTTATGCCTTGCCTGACACCCTAGAGTATACCAACAACGTACTATTGAAAGTAACACGTGATTTGGAGCACCCTCTTATGAGCTAAATACTTATAAGGTTGGTTTTCGCTGTGTACGCAAGCGAAA
>NW_026363895.1:0-513 GCF_001194135.2 Octopus bimaculoides | reverse complement strand
ATTAAGTATATTAAAAGATATTTCACATTTTGCAAACGTATAAAACTACATACGCTGGGTAAAGTTGATAGATATTTTCGTTACACCAAAAGCTAACATCATTGTCTGGGTTGCGCTGTTAACTGGGCTGTCCTCAGTCCTGAAGGTGGAACTTAGAGATGGCTTTAAAATTTTCGTTTAAACTTTCACACGCGCACAGAAAGAAAGAGAGTGAGAGAGAAAGGAATAGATAGAAAGAGAGAGCGAGGGTGGATTTTCATATATTTCACTATAACAAGAGATCAAACATTTTTTAAGGAGAGTCACGGCTGTGTGGTAAACGATTCTTTCGATTAATAGACGATCAATATATATTTTAGTGATCGATGAAGGATGACAAAGTCTCTGCCGAAATTAAGTCATTCATTTATCCCATTAATATGATTAAGAAATGTATGAAGCTCACAGAAACATATTTAAATCGTAGCCTTAAAATGCGTCCTGCCCTAACTCTTCAAAACGCCAGTGTTTTAA
>NW_026363894.1:0-401 GCF_001194135.2 Octopus bimaculoides | reverse complement strand
AATGTAAATAATGTACATAATTCCTCATCTCTTAAATATAGAAATGTATCTTTTTTTGTGGTAGTACCAGCATTTAACTGTACTAGCAGAAAGACCGCCTTCCGGGCGGTTTTCTGTTAGCCCCTTAATAATATTTTCACATTTGATTCCCGTTTCTAATAATTTTTATATTTTAGGTCTAATTATTTCTTAGTATAAAAGTGCTCACTTGCTTAGTAAATATTGCTTTCACTGTTTTATCACAGTAATAATATCTCTTTTTTAAACAAATATCAAGGTAGTCCAACAACAAAGGGAGGAGCAGTTTGCCTTCCCCTCAAAAGCAACATAGAGATTTCAATTTTCAATATGTAACATATAATATATATATACATATATATATATATATATATATATATATA
>NW_026363892.1:0-239 GCF_001194135.2 Octopus bimaculoides | reverse complement strand
TTTTTGCTCTGTTAATAAAGCTGGAGTGTCATCCCCTAATGTAGCAACCATGAATGTCATTGGTGGTTAAACCCTTTTTCTGCAGGCATTTGATAATACTACAACCCTAAATTTTGTCGGTTTTTCAAGAGAAGTCACTACTAGTTACTTCTGAAGGTTTCTTTGAACAGTCAGATTTGAGTTTACCTGGAAAGAAACAATGTGGTTAGTTATAAGAAGAGTTGAAATTAATGCATGCA
>NW_026363891.1:0-350 GCF_001194135.2 Octopus bimaculoides | reverse complement strand
AAGGTCTTCTCACCATAAACATCCCATCCTTTTGTTAAGCATATTGTTTCAGGGAGTATATTATCCAAAATGTATCTCTCCTTTATAGGCATGGCTGTGTGGTTAGGAAGCTTGCTTTCCAACCATGTTGCCATGGGTTCAGTCCCACTGTACGACACTTAAGGCAATTCTCTTTCATTACAGCTCTATCCCAACCAAAGCCTTGTGTATTATATAATTGTCATTACTTTATTGATATATAAAATAATACATGCAACTCATTTATTATTATCCTATTACTCTTTTACTCTTTTACTCTTCTACTTGTTTCAGTCATATGACTGTGGCCATGCTGGAGCACTGCCTTTAGT
>NW_026363890.1:0-509 GCF_001194135.2 Octopus bimaculoides | reverse complement strand
TCGGATCAACTGGAACCCTCGACGTCATAAGCGACGGAGTGCCAACATATGTGTGTGTGTGTCTGTGTGTGAGTGTGTGTAAAGGTGTGCATGACAACCAGCTAGAGATGGACCTCGCATTACACAAATTAATTCAAATGATCGGAATATTTATTCATTAAGAATGCTCTATAACGAATTAGAAATTATTTGGAATCATGTTCATAGTCTAAACGAAATTAAGAAACGAAAAATTTAAAAACAATACAATAAAAAATCTCGTCTCAAATATACCCGTAAAAAGAAAACGGGTATATTTATTTTTCGTAAATAAGTACACATAAACAATATACATATATACATATATATAAAAATTTAGATTAAAGGTGAATACGGTACTTAAGTTTAGGCACCAGAATTAAGTATGGTATTATCCAAACAATTTCAAAATGAGGTGATTAAAATCAGGTGATTGGTCAAGCTAAGTCAAAATGTTTTTTTTTTTGTATTCTTCCTTTCTACTTGGAGAG
>NW_026363889.1:0-375 GCF_001194135.2 Octopus bimaculoides | reverse complement strand
GTCGTATCCGACGGAGTGCCACGAATGTAAATGTGTGTATATGCGTGTCTGTATTAATGTGTATGTATATGTATGTTTGCGTGTAAGTATGTGTACAGATGTGTACGTATGTACGTATGCATACATGCATGTATATGTATGTATGTGTATGTCTGCATGTGAGTATGCATGTGTATGTATGGAATGAAGCATGTACATGTATGTATGTGTTCTTTTATTCTTCTATATGTTTCAGTCATTTTACTGCGGCCATGCCGGAGCACCGCTATGCTACCGGGACTTAAACACACCAGCATCTGTTGTCAAGCGACGTTGGGGAACAAACTCAGACACACAAACATATACACACAGATACATATACATACATATATATAT
>NW_026363888.1:0-243 GCF_001194135.2 Octopus bimaculoides | reverse complement strand
TATAATGCAAGACATCCGATCCCATAGCTAGCTATTTATTTCCGTTTCTTATACCACTGTCATTTCCATATCATTCACCATTCTTTCTATTATTTTGCTTTAAATACATCATTCCATTTCCCTTCCGCTGCTTGCTTGTTTTCAAACTTTATCTTCCACTCTTATGATAATTTCCTCTTCACTCAATTTCAGATGACACAAGCGATGGAAATGAATTGCAAATTATTCATTGAAAATCATATA
>NW_026363887.1:0-338 GCF_001194135.2 Octopus bimaculoides | reverse complement strand
AAAATGTAAGTTGTTTGTACAGTAAGTAATTATATTTTAGCTTTCTTTAAGCAAACAATATTTTAATGTTATTTTTAATTATGTTCAAGTCGTTAATTTCCAAAATTTTTATTTATTTATTTACTTTTATTTTAAAGTGAAAGAGTGGAGAAAGTGTAAGATGAATGTACGTGTATATGAAATGGACGAATGTGTGTGAGAGAGAGAGAATGAGTGAAGGGGTGTGGGGTGTGTTGTCATGTATACGTACATACATTAATACATACGCGTACATCTTTTTGTATGTACGTGTACATGTGTGTGTGTGTGTGTGTGTGTGAGAGAGAGAGAGAGAGAGA
>NW_026363886.1:0-1078 GCF_001194135.2 Octopus bimaculoides | reverse complement strand
ATGCTAGCATGGAAAGCGGACGTTAAACGATGATGATGATGATGAATACTCCCTCTTTCATACTTTATCCAAGAACACATGTTTCAAAAGATAATCAAAAGTGCTCACACACTGGAAAGAATCTTCTTCCAAAAGGAGTAGTGATGTTCAGATAAAGAATTTACAAATTTTTTTGAAATAATTTTTCACAGAATTTTTTTTATACTTGGTAAAACTGTGTTAAATAATTTTCACTAAGACTTTTAAATATATATATATAACCTTTAAACCCAAAACAACCCTATTTCGTTTTAAAAGACCATAAGATAAACTTTTGGAATAGCCCTAAATTACGTCTAATCTGTCCATCCAAATCAGATATTGGTATTCTTAGTAAAAATATACTTGACAAATACATACCTACTTTAGTTAACAAATTAAAACTTAATTTATGGTCCAATTCTTTGCAATATTAATAACAAACATAATGCCAAATTTATCCAATTTGACATATCTAATTTTTATCCCTCAATTAACCCCATTATTTTAAACAAAGCACTTTGGTTTGCTCACAAGAAGGCGGGTATGCCTAGAGAGGAATTTAAAGTTATTAAAGCAGCTAGACATTCTATAATTAAGTTCAATAAAAAACTATGGATACGTAAGGACACCCCAGAAGGATTTGATGTCCCTATGGGAAGCTCCAACTCAGCACAAATAGCAGATTTAGTATGCACATACATTCTATACGAATTAGAAGACCAATTCCCAAATGTGAAGGGTGGTCTATACAGAGACGATTGTCTATTATACTTAGAGAACACCACAAATCAAGAAATTTGGTCAAAAATATTTCACTTAGACTAACCAATCTATCTACGAATGAATGCATCTTCAATAAGGAGGCTCAATTTTACAATTTAGCTTTATTAAAAGCAGGTTACAGAGAAAAGGTTAATTATATATATTCTACTTATGAAACCGATCTGAGTAGTAATAATAATAATAATAATATTAATAGCAATAGTAATAATGATACAATTTTTAACTTAAATAATAACAATAAATACGAAGATAACCTCAATCATAAATTCCTTAA
>NW_026363885.1:0-735 GCF_001194135.2 Octopus bimaculoides | reverse complement strand
TGTATGTATATACATGTATGTGTATTCTCTCATCAGTTATTCTATACCCCACTTCCAGCTCAAAAACTTTCCAAATCATTTCTCCACAGAGCGACAACCTTTTGGAACTCGTTGATTATTGTTACAACATCTGATTGTCCCACCAAAGATTCCTGTCTTGTAGTTCCTGACACTCTCAACATCTGCCGTTCTTCAAATGTTTTAAACGTTTTCACACATATGAAGAATTTTTCCAAAGATTTCTACAACTGCTGCCAGTAAACGTTTTCTGTTCTTTTTTTTTTTACTTTTATCTGTGTTATTTTTTTTTAGTTTCATTTAATTTTACTTTACACTTTTCTGTTTTAGTCTCAATATGCATGTGCTTTAGTATATGTGTACGTCTGTGCATGTGTGCATACACACGCGCGCGCACACACATACACATGCACAAGCGCATACATACATACATATATATGTACACGCAAACAAGTACTCTATTCTTTTATTCTTTTTGGCTTATATTTCAAGTTTGTTCTTTTTTTTCTTTTGGTATATCCCCCACAACACACACACACACACACACACACATACACACACACACAAACACACAAACACACACGCACGCACACCATCCACTTTTTATTTCATTTCGGTTGAATTTGAAGACAAACGTTCAACGATATTTCATACAGATAGTACAAATGAAAGGAGTGTTATTATTATTATTATTATTATTATTATTATTATTATTAT
>NW_026363884.1:0-350 GCF_001194135.2 Octopus bimaculoides | reverse complement strand
TATATATATACATACATATATACATACATACATACATGCATGTATATTCCTATGTATCGGTCACTGTTCACGTACAGCACAGTGACTGTACGCCAGTTAATACATCCCATGAAAGGGTACTGTGGTCAGATTACTTAACACTGACTCTGTAAGAGCCGTTTGATTGACTCCAAATAGCTGACCTCTTATTGCAATATCACATGTGATTATCTTTGCATGCTTTTATTTTACCTGTCCCTTTCTATTATAACCGATTTTTCGGAACCCCCACCACACGCAGTTTTTTAAATTGTCCTTGCAATGTCCCCCATCCATTTCCTTTGTGGCTGATCATCATCATCATCATCATC
>NW_026363883.1:0-254 GCF_001194135.2 Octopus bimaculoides | reverse complement strand
GTTTTTTGTGATGTCGCCATTTTGGTAACATAAGCGCCGAATTTTTTTTTATGCTCGATATTTTTGTCGCCAATACTTTAATCACGGACGTCTTTGCCGCATGCGTTTCTATTGGAATCTGCTTCTGTAATGGCTAGTATTTTATCAGTATCTATTTGCCTAATGACTAGCACTTGCCCATACGTATTCTGTAACTGACATATCACTATGTAAAAAGATATGCCACTCTATAATAGTAATTCTATAGAGTAGTA
>NW_026363882.1:0-214 GCF_001194135.2 Octopus bimaculoides | reverse complement strand
GATGTGGTGGGTCTAGTGTTGTGAAGGTGCAGGTGCTGGCGAGAGGGAGTGATGACCGCCATCGTTCCTGGTGTTAGCGATGGTGGTATTTGTAACAGCAATGACAGTGGCGGTGCATGGTAATAAGTTTCCTTTCTTTCTTTCTTTCCTTCCTTCTTTCTTTATTTCTTTCTTTCTTTCTTTCTTCCTTTATTTTTTTCATACTTTCTTTCTT
>NW_026363881.1:0-312 GCF_001194135.2 Octopus bimaculoides | reverse complement strand
TACTGATAATGACGACTAACAACAACAGCAACAACAACAACAATAGTAACTTCTGTTTGCTTCCAATAGAGTGTCCTGGGGGTCAACAGATGATTTCTTCATTTCGTTCATTTTTTGTTTCTTTTACTTCTCTATTTTTCTTTTTCTTTTTCCTTTTCTTCCTCATTCCTCAATTTTCCTCTCTCCAATTGATTCTACCAGAATTATCACCTACATAGAGGAATTGCAATCAACACAAAGAGCACTCTATTGATTTTTCCCTTTGTTTTCTCACTTGCAGCAGCAGCAGCAGCAGCAGCAGCAGCAGCAGCA
>NW_026363880.1:0-234 GCF_001194135.2 Octopus bimaculoides | reverse complement strand
TTCTGCGAAACGATCGTAAGATGCTTTAAAAACTTAATTCGAAACTTTTAGACTATCATATTTATTATATATTTATATTTATACATATTTACATATATTTATATATATTTATATTTTTAATACAACAATTATTTTAAACATGTATATATCTTTCTGAAGAATGTTCTAATATTGATTTCCTAATATTAGGAGTGGCTGTGTGGTAAGTAGCTTGCTTACCAACCACATAGTTCC
>NW_026363879.1:0-505 GCF_001194135.2 Octopus bimaculoides | reverse complement strand
ATATGTATATATGTATTTATGTATGTATGTGTATATATATATATATATACGTATATACGTATATATACGTATATACGTATGTATGTATGTATTATGTATGTATTATGTATGTATGTATGTATGTATGTATGTAGGTAGGTAGGTATGTGTTTGAGTATATGCATTTATACACATTATATATATTAATACTGGCAGTTTCTCGTAGTCCGAGAAAGACGGTTCAGAAATTTCTTACTGAACAAGTTATGCAAATGATTTGCTTATAGTGATCGAATAGATGTGCGTCTTATAAGCTTATTCCTTCCATGAAATCGACATTATCCTTATGTGTTGCACAACGTACCACGCATCAAATTTTGAAGTGATCGCAGAGCGGCCCGAGTGGAAGCGTGTTGCTCAAGAACACAACGTTCACCCGGTCCAGGAATTGTAGCCACGATCACAATCTCTTGGTCGTGAGTGCAATACCTCAACCACTAGGCCATACTGAAACACGCACACACAC
>NW_026363878.1:0-675 GCF_001194135.2 Octopus bimaculoides | reverse complement strand
ACAGCATATTTCCAAAGGTCTCGGTCACTAGTCATTGCCTCGGTGAGGCCAAATGTTCAAAGGTTCACCACCTCGTCTCAGGTCTTCCACAGGTTCCTTCAGCCACTATGGTGTGACACTTTTTCACACAGCTATCCTCATCCATTCTCACCACATGACCATACCAGCGCAGTCGTCTCTCTTGCACACCACATCTGATGCTTCTTAGGTTCAACTTTTCTCTCAAGGTACTTACACTCTGTCATGTATGCACACTGACATTACACATCCAGTGGAGCATACTGGTTTCATTGTTTGCAAGCTTACATATGTCCTTAGCAGTCACAGCCCATGTTTTACTGCCATATGGCATGGCTGTTTGTACACATGCGTCATACAATCTAACTTTTACTCTGAGTGAGAGGCCCTTTGTCATCAGCAGAGGTAGAAGCTCTCTGAACTTTGCCCAGGATATTCTTATTCTAGCAGCTACACTTTCAGAGCACCCACCCTTGCTACTGACTTGGTCACCTAAGTAACACAAGCTGTCAACTACTTGTAGTTTTTCTCCCTGGAAGGTGTCAGAAGTTGTTCTCTGCACACTTTCAGTGTTTATTGCTCCTGAGCATCTGTCACATACAAAAATTATCTTCCCAGTTAGCCTTCCTTTGATATTGCTGCACCTTTTATGTATCC
>NW_026363877.1:0-216 GCF_001194135.2 Octopus bimaculoides | reverse complement strand
TTATTATTATTATTATTATTATTATTATTATTATTATTGCTCAGTAGTTTAAATTTTATAACGTGCTTTCACTTCACTACCGAGCACAGCTCTGTGCGCCTTGGGTATGTGTTGTGGTTTGCTGTGTTGCTCTTATGTTTACTGTATTGAAAGTGTTTTGCTTAGTATGTGTGCAGTACCCAGTAGTGCAATGTTCTGTATGTTATATATATTTGT
>NW_026363876.1:0-200 GCF_001194135.2 Octopus bimaculoides | reverse complement strand
ATGATATATATAATTAGGGTTCAGCAAGAATTGCTTCACCACACACCCTAATTTTAATTATGTTTATATAAGTTTACCGATAATGGTTTTTTAATACACCAAACTACTTGGTAAAATTTCTAATTATCAATTAATTATTAATTTTTACCCTATATATATAGGAGTGGCTGTGTTGTAAGTAGCTTGCTTACCAACCACAT
>NW_026363875.1:1742-2377 GCF_001194135.2 Octopus bimaculoides | reverse complement strand
AGACAGACGAAATACCGCTAAGCATTTCACCCGCCGTGCTAACATTTCTGCCAGCTCGCCGCCTTTAAATCTATTCTTTTCTACTCTAGGGACAAGGCACGAAATTTGGGGAGTGGAGGTTATCGGTGTTCTATAATGAAATGTTAACGGCGTTCTGTTAATGAAGTATAATGAAATGAACCCTATAAACGTTAAACCATAAATTAACGTTGACGTACGTTGAACTGTAGATATTGACGTTCAACTATGGATAAATAAGCTATGAAAATTATTAACTACAAACGTTGAACGGTAGGGGCACTATGGCCGAACGGTAGGTGCACTATGGCCGAACGGTTAAGTAGCTCATTTCATAACCACTAGATCTCAAGTTCGATACCACCGTGTGGCACTTTGAGTAAATGTGATTTTCTGCTGTCTCAGGTCGACTAATACCCTGCAAGTGAAATATGGAAGATAGAAACTGCATGAAAGCAGACAAAGATAAAGGATAAAAGGCATATATATATGTGTGTGTGTGTGTGTGTGTGTGTATGTGTGTGTATGACAGGAACATTTTGTTGTTATTGTGAACGTGTGTGTGTTTGTGTACACTGAGAAATTATGATATGCAAGTTGATATATATATATATATA
>NW_026363874.1:0-268 GCF_001194135.2 Octopus bimaculoides | reverse complement strand
TATATATATATATATATATACTTATGAGAGAGAGAGAGATACATAGATATAGATATATACATATATGTGTGTGTATATATATACATACATATATTTATTGACATATATGTGTATATATATATATATATATATTTATATAGATATATGTGTATGTATATATATATATATATATATATATATATATATACACATGTGTGTATATGTGGATGTATATGTACACGTGTGTACACATGTATGTATATATGTATATATATATATATATATATAT
>NW_026363873.1:0-294 GCF_001194135.2 Octopus bimaculoides | reverse complement strand
GCTAAAGCAAATATTCTGCTCAATATTACGAATTTGCTTGTCAATTGTTTGACCTTAAGCAGTTGAACATGTCCCTTGATGGCTGATTGTACGTGCATCTCATGATCATGAAGTGGCATCGTAAGTGCAGGTTTATTTAGTGATACCACTCACCACCTTTCATACATTTACGCTTATTTTCGTGTTCTTTCGTCTGAACATTGTGGAATATGTTTTTCGGCAATAGGAGTGAAACAAACTGAGCTTATCTTCTCGCTCCATTCTCGGTTTTATGACAACACACCAAATACCATA
>NW_026363872.1:0-631 GCF_001194135.2 Octopus bimaculoides | reverse complement strand
ATATATATATATATATATACAGTTGCCCAATAACTTTTCTTGAGTCATTGAAAAGCAGGAAGTCGTATGTTAGGTAAAACAGCAGGTAAATTAGTATTATTATTTATACCTTATAGTCTTATGGTTGACGATTAATTCGTTACGGAAGAGCTCCTTGTCAAATATGAAGAGACTAATCATTGGACATGTCCGATGATTGCTAAATTTGCCCCTGCGGATTTTGCACGAAACCCTTTGGTGACAACTTTAATCGGTTGTCATTGAGAATATAATATTGCATAAATAATAACAATAAAGAAACACACACACACATATATATTAAAATCTCCATATATTATGCTGTAACAAAGAACATTAACTATTCTCACATCATTTTGTTATAGTATTCAGCACGTACAGAGATATCTCCAACTTCCAACTTCCACTCTTGGCTCAAAACGATAAGATAATGAATCTAACATAAGATAAAATTTATGCTTATTTTTACGATGACATACATATCTGATATTAATAATTATTCCAAATATTTTTTTAAAGTTATCTCACGATTTCTCTCTCTTGAGCACATCATTATCAGTTATTAGAAAGAATTATATGTATTTTCTCATAGAAGGTTAAAATAAAGCAACAC
>NW_026363871.1:4207-5075 GCF_001194135.2 Octopus bimaculoides | reverse complement strand
AGATCGTTTGTATAGCTAAAGGAAAGATCGGTTGTATAGCTAAAGGACAGGTCGTTTGTGTAGCTAAAGGAAAGATCATTTGTATAGCCAATGGAAAGATCGTTTGTATATCTAAAGAATGATAGTTTGTATAGCCAAAGGACTGATCGTTTAAATAGCCACAGGGAAGATCGTTTGTATAGCTAAAGGAAAGATCATTTGTATAGCTAAAGGAAAGATCATTTGTATAGCCAATGGAAAGATCGTTTGTATATCTAAAGAATGATCGTTTGTATAGCCAAAAGAAAAATCGTTCGTATAGCTGAAGCAAAGATCGTTTGTATAACCAAAGGAAAGATCGTTTGTATAGATAAAGGGAAGATAAAGAAAAGATCGTTTGTATAGCCAAAGAAAGATCGGTTGTATAGCTAAAGGACAGATCGTTTGTATAGCCAAAGGACTGATCGTTTAAATAGCCACGGGGAAGATCGTTTGTATAGCCAAAGGAAAGATCGTTCGTATAGCAAAAGGAAAGATCGTTTCTATAGCCAAAGGAAATATCGTTTGTATAGCTAAAGGGAAGATCGTTTCTATAGGCAAAGAAAAGATCGTTAGTATAGCAATATGAAAGATCGTTTGTATAGCCAAAGGAAAGATCGTTTGTATAGCCAAAGGAAAGATCGTTTGTATAGCAAAAGAAAAGATCGTTTGTATAGGCAAAGGAAAGATCGTTTGTATAGATAAAGGGAAGATCGTTTGTATAGCTAAAGGAAATATAGTTTGAATAGGTAAACGAATGATCGTTTGAATAGGTAACCGAAAGATCGTTTGTATAGCGAGATTGAAGATCGTTTGTATAGCCAAAGGAAAGATCGTTCGTATAGCTAAA
>NW_026363871.1:0-1178 GCF_001194135.2 Octopus bimaculoides | reverse complement strand
ATAGCCAAAGGACTGATCGTTTAAATAGCCACGGGGAAGATCGTTTGTATAGCCAAAGGAAAGATCGTTCGTATAGCTAAAGGGAAGATCGTTTGTATAGCCAAAAGAAAGATCGTTTGTATAGCCAAAGTAATGATCGTTTGTATAGCTAAATGAAAGATCGTTTGTATAGCCGCAGGAAACATCGTTTGTGTAGCCAAAGGAAAGAACGTTTGTATAGCTCAAGGAAAGATCGTTTGTATAGCTAATGAAAAGATCGTCTGTATAGCTAAGGGAAAGATCGTTTTTATAGCTAAAGGAAAGATCGTTTGTATAGCCAAAAGAAAGACCGTTTGTATAGCTAAGGGAAAGATCGTTTGTATAGCCACAGGAAAGATCGTTTGTATAGCCAAAGGAAAGAACGTTTGTATAGCTCAAGGAAAGATCGTTTGTAAAGCTAACTGAAAGGTCCTTTCTATAGCCAAAAGATGGATCGTTTGTATAGCTAAGGGAAAGATCGTTTGTATAGCTAAAAGGAAGATCGTTTGTATAGCCAAAGGGAAGATCGTTTGTATAGCTAAAGGAAAGATCGGTTGTATAGCTAAAGGACAGTTCGTTTGTGTAGCTAAAGGGAAGATCGTTTGTATAGCCAAAGGAATGATCGTTTAAATAGCCACAGGGAAGATCGTTTGTATACCAAAAGGAAACATCGTTTGTATAGGCAAAGGAAAGATCGTTTGTATAGATAAAGGGAAGATCGTTTGTATAGCCAAAGGAAATATCGTTTGAATAGGTAAACGAAAGATCGTTTGTATAGCTAAAGGAAAGACCGTTTGCATAGCCAAACGAAAGATCGTTTGAATAGCGAATTTGCAGATCGTTTGTATAGACAAATGAAAAATCGTTCGTATAGCTAAAGGGAAGATCGTTTGTATAGCCAAAGGAAAGATCGGTTGTATAGCTACAGGAAAGATCCTCTGTATAGCCAAAGGAAAGACCGTTTGTATAGCCAAAGGAAAGATCATTTGTATAGCTACAGAAAAGATCGTCTGCATAGCCAAAGGAAAGATCGTTTGTATAGCCAAAGTAAAGATCGTTTGAATAGCTAAATGAAAGATCGTTTGTATCGCCACAGGAAAGATCGTTTGTATAGCTAAATGAAAGATCGTTTGTATAGCCACAGTAAAGATCGTCTGTAT
>NW_026363870.1:0-204 GCF_001194135.2 Octopus bimaculoides | reverse complement strand
TATTGCAAAGAGGGTGGGTGCATCAAGGTCTCTCTGCTTTACTCCATTTTTTTCAACAGCAAAAGATTCAGAAAGCCTACCACCGAAATTAACCCTAGCTCTCATATCCTGATGCAAAACCCTGACCATGTTTATAAACTTTTCTGGGCAACCTATTTACCCCAGAATTAGCCACAGAGCACTTCGATTAACAGTATCGAATGC
>NW_026363869.1:0-622 GCF_001194135.2 Octopus bimaculoides | reverse complement strand
GGACCTCACTCCAGTATGTAAATTTCTAAAATCAAATCAAATAATACAGGATGTGTCCCAGAATGAACTATCCATTTCAATGAAATTTGGCAATTTTTTTAAAAGCTGACAAAATTCTATGTTTAATTACTTAATCATGATACCCAAACAAATAGATTTATAAATCTTATGTCAAAACTTCATTGAAACTTTTCAACATGTGTTCCATCTGTATCCCTATAAATTTCAAATCTATCCTTAACATTGTGAAACACATTTTGAAGCATTTCAGGAATTATCTCTTGCACTGCTGACTGAATGTGTTCTTTCAGTTCAGCTAAACTGTTGCTCCAGCTTGGGGGTGGAAGTAGAGAAAATGATTGCAGCCAAATTGAAAAAATGCTGTTGTGGACAGATAAGCGGGATCCAACAGAAATGAAAATAGAATTATAAGAAAAACTATAAAGATTATAAATTATAAACAAAATTAAAAATTTGTACACTTTTCACACATATTAAATATGATAAATATACAATGGAGAATGAAAAATTATAAGCATTCTTGTTTTCTCAATGTATTTACACAAAAGCAGGAGATAAACAAGTATGTCACTCTTCTATGTAGTCTCCTTCCTTTTCAATG